>NW_013667894.1:64143-65057 GCF_000517525.1 Limulus polyphemus | reverse complement strand
AATATACTTTGGTATCTGATGGAGTTGTACAAAGCCACTTGTATTTATTTTAGCAGGTTAGTAACGTAAAGTCAAATCAACGATGGTAAAAGCTGAGGGGCTGAAGACTTTTGCAACATATGTTTTCAAGATTTGTTGCGTTATATCACTCAATTGGGTAACAATGCACCTTTTGTTCTTTGTAATATTTAGAAACTGGTCTGAGATTAATATAATAAATATGTTTGGCCATATGATGTGTTTCACAAGAAAATACTTAAAATTCATTACCAGCACGGGGGGTGTGTGTGTAGACTTTTGCAAGGCATTAAGGTTCAAGACGTTACATTGGTTTGAATACCTGAACCACACCTTTTATTTTTTCCTTTTTCTCTGTTGTATGATGACATGTTTATACGTTAGCATTATGGATTCTATTTTTAGACGAAATGTTATCAGTACTTATCTACCACTGAACGTATTTTATTCTGTAGTGCAGTGTTTATTTTTGCACGAGATAGCTAACACCGCTGTCAGTTTAGATTTCTGTTGAGTTATGGCATAACGTTTTCGAAGTGCATAGTAAAGAAATAGTTTGACGGCGAGTCTTGATGTAGAAAAAAGGTTTCATTATTGGTCTACGGTAAGAGGCAGCTGTCATTCCTTGATTATTTATGTCTAACTAAACTTCTAAAAATCTATTTTGTCCTCAGTATCAGAGTAGTCGAGAGTAAATTTGAAGTTAAGGTGTTTAGGAAATCATGGAAAAGTTTTAGGTTACTGAGGCCGTAATTCCATGTACCAAAAGTATTATCTACGTATCTGAACCATTTCAGGCAACATTCTAGTAACCCTTTACAACAATTCAATGTTCTTCATAAAGTAAGGAGCCCAAGACTGAACACAATATTCCAAATGTGGCCTAACCAGTGACC
>NW_013667894.1:59511-64133 GCF_000517525.1 Limulus polyphemus | reverse complement strand
ATATTTCTATAGATACAACCTAAAATCCTATTTGCCCTACACTGATTGGATGGCTTTAGAGACTGATCGACTATTACACCAAGATCCCTTTCCTTCATAACACTATTAAGGTTATTCCCATTCAAATTATGATAACCCTCATGTATTATCTTGCATCTATTATAATTAAAACCCATTTGCCATTTATTTGCCCAATTCACTAAATGATCTAAATCCTTTTGTAAATCAACAGCATCCTCTTCACATCTAGCAACACCAAAGACCTTAATATCATTTGAAAATTTAAGTAATTTATTGACTATTCCTTCATCTATGTCATTCATGTAAATCAAAAAAAGCAAGCGTCCTAAGTCTAAGCCCTGAGGTACCTCACTTGTGACATTAATCCAGTTTGACTGGACTCCATTTGTGACAACCCTCTGCTTTCTTCCATTCTATCCAATTTTCTGACTTATCCCCCACACCTATAGACCTAATTTTTTTACAAGCCTTTTATGTGGCACCTTGTCAAATGCTTTCTGAAAATCCAGAGATACCAAATATACACCCTTACCCTCATCTACATAAGCAGTAACCTTTTCAAAGAATGTTAAAAGATTTTTAAGACAAGATTTTGCCTCGTGAAACTATGTTGACAATCCAATAAAATTCTAAGCTTTGTTAAATGACTTTGCAAAGCATCTTTCAGCAGACTTTCCAAAAATTTTCCCACAACTGATGTAAGACTAATGGGTCTATAATTACAAATTTTATCACCTCCCTTGAAAAGAGGAGTTACATTAGCTAACTTCCAATCCTCTGGTACCTGCCCACTATTCAAGTACTGACAAAAAATAGTAGCAAATGGCTCACATATCTAATCTTTAACCTTCTTCAAAACCCTTGGGGAAATATTATCTGGCCCAGGAGCCTTATCATTTTTTCAACTTCCCAGTTTTTCTTAACCAGCTCAGAATTAATGCTGTCATCTTGTTTGATCTCGTTTCCATTTATCAACTGATCAAGATGTGGAATACTGTTTAAATCCTGATGATTAAAAACTCAAGAAAAAGTAAAATTTAATAACCCAGCCATCTCATAATCATCAGATGCTAGCCTTTCTTTATCATCCCTCAAGGGTCCTATCCCTGTACTAACATTTTGTTTCGTCTTAATGTATTTACTGTTAATTTTTACATTTTCATCAAACATTTTCTCGTACATCCTTTTTGATGTCCTAATTCCCAGTTTCACCAACTTTCTTAATCTTCCAAGTCTCCTGTCATATCGTTCAACTTAAATTTATGAAGCTTTTCTTTAATTTTACTTCTTAAATTCTTTGTGAGCCAACCTGTTTTTTTTTACTTGTAGCTCCCCATTTCTTTCCATTAGGAATATGTTTACATTGAATATTTAAAAATTATCTTTAAAATTTGTCTACATCTGATCAGTATCTCCAAATAACTCAGCTGTGCAACTCAAAACAGATAACCCTTCAAAATTTGCTTTTTTGAATTGTTTAACCAAAATATCATTATACCTTATCTCCGTATGCAGCAAAACATTGAACCTAATAGAGCAATGATCACTTGCACCCAAATGTTCCCAATTTTCACCCTCTCAACCATTTCTGTACTTGAAGTTAACAATAAATCTAAAATAGCATTGTTTCTAGTTGATTCCTTGACTAACTGGTTAAGAAAGCCATCCTAAAAAGTTTCCAAAAACCTTTCTCCCTCATGGTTTGATTGTAGAATTTCCCAATTTATATGCCTGAAATTAAAATCACCCATAATTATGACTTCATTAACAGCTGAAATCTTAATCTCATTGTAAAGTTTCTCACTAATTTCATCAGTATAATTTGGTGGTCTGTAACAAATTCCCACTAAAAGCTTTTTCCTATTATATCCACTAACAGAAACGCAAATTAATTCAATCTCTTTGCTATTATCTTTGATATTCTCAACTTCAACATTTTACATATAAAACCACTCCTCCTCCCCTCTTTAATACCCTATCCCTATTAAATAGCCTGTAACCCTGTATTTCAAAAAATGTCTGTCATCAAAATCATCTATGTTTAACCATGTTTCAGTTATACCCATTATATCAAAATTCTCCATTCCTACCAGTGCTCTAAATTCATCTATTTTATTTCTTATACTTCTAGCATTACAATAGTAACAATTAAACCTATCCATATAACTACTTCTATACTCATTTCCTATGCTAAACTTTTCTCTGCCTCTTATTCTTTTCCATTCAGTTTTTCCTGGCCCTCAACACTGTCTAGTCCTAGTTTAAAACTTCCCTTGCAGCTGAGTTAATAACCTTAGCAAACAAGCCAGCCCCTACTCTATTTAAATGTAAACCATCCATTGCAAAAAGCTCCCTTCTCCCACTGAATTGATCCCACAAGTCCAATAAGCCAATCTGCTCATTCTTACATACTAACCCAAGCCTAGCATTTAGCCCTAATGGCCTACTTAAATGTTCATCCCCACAGTTGATTCTGGGCAGTTATTAAGTTATGGCCGTTTACTTTAAGTGCCTTTATCAACCCCTTATTAATTAGCTCCTCTGACCTATTTTTCCCTACATCATTAACCCCTACACGCACTACAAAAACTGCATCTCTGCTAGTTCCGTTCGTTATATCTCTTGCTCTGTCAGTTATATCCTCCACCCGTGCTCCTGGGTAGTATAATCTGATTCTTTTCTCCTTATTTACCCCACAGACTACTCTATCCATGTGTCTTATCAAGAAATCGCCTATAACTATAACCTCCTTATCATCCACATCCTTCTCTGACCCTTTTGATTTCCTTCCTCCAATAGTTCCCCATCTGCAGAAGCCAAGGGCTGAAATTTGTTGCCCAACAGAATAGGCCCATTTTAACTAAATTCACCATTTTTAGCCCTAATGATGACGTACCTCTGGTTATAGAAATGATACAAAGCTATCAGAAATGTGGACATATTAATCAACAAAAACTGTTCGTCATTTATATGTGAAGCAAGTATAGAATGACTAGAAAGTGAAGTACTGTTGTTTTTACTACTCAGGATCTTGAATTTTCTGGAATGCTTCTTCTGCCATTCTCTGTTTTCATTATATAATATTTTCGATTCATTGCTACTTAACCAGTTCAGGAACTGTACATTTTATCACAAATTTTCCATAAACAATGCTATGGTTTCTTCTCTATCTTACAATGTAATATGTCTACTTTCTTGGTAAAGAGAAATTTAATAACCTCAACAAATATATTAGATTAAAATGTTTAAATCTGTTGTTGTTGGATTTATAATATGGTAAAAGACAATCAGATAGCGTAAAGCGTTAATTGAGAAATACCTTTGGGCTAAGACAATGGTACACGGAGCCCTTGCCTCGATTATATTTGAAAGTACTCTGAATTCCCAGTTGGTGTCTTGAAAAATCAGAATAGAAACTATGATCGATATCATACTGAATTTCCGAATATTTTTAGCACTTAGCTACACCTTTGCCTTGGGTAATAATGCATTGAAGTAGAAATCCGATTTCAGTTATGGTAAACTTTATAGATGTTCGTATTTTTCTTCGACTTGCCTTTGTCCACCGTTATGATGAGTGGCGAACTCCTCGAAAACGCTATAATTCAGTGACGAGTGGTAAATCAAATAATAGATTGGGCTTCATATTAATTTTTTAGTATTTCAAACTACTTGGTACCTGAATAATGTACAATAATAGATTAAAAGCACTGAAATTTCTATGTAAATATAAAATTATTGTGTGAATAAAATACATCTCAAAACACCATGCATATAATATACACTCCACCATTATATGAAGGTTTTTCATATTGGTATTCTTTGGTGAAGCTGATTTCTACAAGAGGTTGTTTTTTATAACGACCATCAGAAAAAGTGTTAAGTTTAACTAAACGATTGAATTTTAAGATAGGAAAATTTATAGACTGGACATATGATGTAAGGCGAATCTTTGTTTATGTTGCAAGGCAAAGAAACGCAGTATGCATACTTGGGTGGACGCTGTACATTCGTCTTCTAAAAGATCTGCATGTCGATCAACAACTTTCTTCTCGCAAGATATCTTTCACTGTGATGACCAAGTAGAACTGTTGTTAATCCAATACTTCGTACTAAACAGGAAAACATTGGATCTATTAATAAGGCACTAGTCATTTTCATATAACACAGTTTGTTTGTTTTAAGTTAAGCACAAAGCTACACGATGGGCTATCTGTGCTCTGTCCACCACGGGTATTATAACCCAGATTCTAGCGTTGTAAGTCCGCAGACATATCGATGTGCTACTGAGGTTTATAACACAGTTAAGTCTGTAACCTCAAGATATGATTTTTTCGGTCAGTGAAAGGCATTTCTGTGCTTTGCTTGTTCTGTACAATGTGCAAATATGCAGCAACATCCCAGTGGGCAGAACTGGTATTGTATACAACAAATGTAATTAGAAAGAAAACAACATAATACTAGACCACGTGCTTATAGGAAAATTACATATAATCAGACTAAACGACTTTTTTTAGTATTTTCTACATTAGTGAAATAAGGTAGAAAACACAGTGTGCCTGCATACGACAGCAGTACATCTATCGCTGAATTGGCAGAAC
>NW_013667894.1:47202-58846 GCF_000517525.1 Limulus polyphemus | reverse complement strand
ATGCATATATATATATATATATATATATATATATCCCCTTGTACAGCACTGTCATGGGCACATTTATATATCCCCCTCTAAAGCATTGCTATAGGAAAATGCAAGTACGTATTCCACTTAAGACAAACAAAATGGTAACTTTGTAGCCTAAAAAAAAAAGGAAAAACCAAATTGTGTAATCTTTTCTGTTTACATAGTTTTCTCAATATGCATGCTTATTAATCTTCTGAAGAATTAAAAATGGCCAAATTGAGCTTTATTCTAAACATTTTGTACCTCTAGAACAGGTCTGCAAACTTTATTAACCAGCTTTGCCTACATTTGATTCTAGAGCCACGGGAAATTTTCAAAAATTTCAAGATCCCATTTGTGCTCGGCAATGAAAAAAGTCGGTGCAAGTATTTTTTTTCTTAGTGGTAGGAATGAGTTCAGTGTGTGTGTGTACACTTTTGCAAATTTTGATTGTAAAAAAGTGTAAAATCGGCATTACAAATAGCCCATACTTTTCGGTTATTTGTCGCTAAAGGAATCATCTCTCGAAGCTAAATACAAAGTGCAATAGTTAATGCTGGACTGAATGCGTAAAATGTGAGCACCTGGTGACCACGGCTTTAAATGTTAAGATATATATATATATTAGCACTAGCGGTATGAAGCAATGAATTCAATCTACGTCTACTTACCTGAGTCAGTTACTTATTTCTTTTTTAATTGTAAATAAGTATTTATTATTTAAAGCATGCCACATTAACTATGAACGAGAAAGAACATTGACTAATAATACCCTCCTCTCCTTCATCTTCTCATTCTTGTTCCAATTGTTCATTTTGCGTAGTTTAACTCAGAACGAGAATGTCATCCGGCGTTACTACTGCTTTTTGCATTTTTCTGACAATTTATCATACTTAAATATAACTTGCTTTCCAAACCAAATAATCTACTTGATAATGTGTGTAATGTTAGTAATATTCTGACTTACTTGCATATGAAAGAACATAGATTGACAAACAACAATTTATATGTATATTGAAGCTATTTTATTTTAGGGAACATATCACAAGTTTTGACAAAACATTGATCTGACTTTTTCGGCGATATCTTATCTTATCACTGGCTGATTTAATTTTTCTCACTTTATGTATCATGTATGGCATCAGAGGTGTCCCATAGTGATTATCCTCTGGATGTGAGTACAGAAGGTCCAATGACACTATGGCTTCTCTAACAAATATTAATGATGTTGATGTGTTGCCAGTAGCTACATGAATTGCTGTTTAATAACTCATAACTAGCAGTGGAAGCTCTTTATCATACATTTTCTGACGTTCATCCACATAAATGGTTAATTGATTTAAAAGTGTACAGTTGTATATCTCCACAATGTCAGAAAAACAGGGACTGTTGTAAATGTGAGAAATACGGCCTTTACAACCAAGACTGCGAGGAGTCAACAGCTGATAATAAACCAATACCCTGAGGATGAGTACCAGAGCCCAATCAGATCAAAGGAACAACAAAGAGCTGACCAGACATAAGAAATCAGAAATGAGCTGGACTTAAGGGTAAACATCAGTTCAGAATATTTAATTTGCTATAACTGAATAAGAAACTCATTATTTAAAGAAACCATCCCATGTTTGTTTGTTTGTAATTAAGCACAAAGCTACACAATGGGCTATCTGTGCTCTGCCTACCACGGGTATCAAACCCGGATTCTAGCGTTGTAAGTTTTCAGACACACCGCTGTGCCACTGGGGGGCTCCAGCCCATGAATTAATGTTGATTGATACTGATTCCACAGTTCAATTGTTCGACCTGATTTTGTGATGAAATATGGGAAATTATCTCTGAAGATGAAGCAAGTTGGAGGGATGTAAACATTGAATAGTTATAATGTTGCAACTGGAGGAAAGTTGGAAGTCATCCTCACTGTTGGATACTTCTCTACACAACATGATGTGTGGAAAATTGATATCGAGAAAGAGTACATATTTGGAGTAGACTTCATGCTGAAACATAGATGTGAGGTTAGAATGTCTTCAAACTGTTTAACATTCTATAAGAAGAATGTAACCATGCACTACATGAACAATTACAACAGCAGTGACTTCGAATTAACAAAAAAAATGTGAACACTGTGAAAAGAGATAAGCACAAGGTAATAAAGACCAACCTAAAGTGCAACTGAGTAAATCCAAGATGCGACATCAACCAATGGTGATGAAGAATTAATGTAGTGTAACACTCAACTGACTATTGCTCAAGCAAATAATACAAGCCTGAAGACGGTTATTCAGTAGGTTAAAATAGTACAGAATGACTTTTGGCAAATAGTCACTCCATACAGCTCAAAGACAAAGATGTACTGGATACAGTGGGATTCGTTAAGCTGACAAGAATGCTAACAAGGCTCTAGAAGAGAGAGAACATTTCTTGGACTAGATGTCGGAATTCTGTAAAAAAATGGTGTAAATCATATGAACTGTGCCGTGTGCAAATAGATCCATGATAGAAATAATGAGAAACTCCAGCAGTATTATATTGGAGCACCAATTGTGAGAGTTGGTGTCAATATGCTTTGTTCACTGTCACAGAGTAATAGTGGAAATAATTACACCGTGATGGCGAAGAACTATATCAATAAATGGACAGAAGTATATGCTATCCCTAATCAGGAAGCAGAAACTTGTCAATGAAGTTGTTTCAAAATTTGGGATACTTATGGAATTCCATTTTGATCAGGAATGAAGCTCTAAATCAGCCTTGTTTGTAGACATGTGTCAAATCTTTGGAATAAAAAAATCAGTACAAAAACCATTCATATTCTAATAGAATGATGAATATATAAAATCACACACTTATAAATCAATTAACTATTCATATGGATGAACATCTTAATGAGCTCAAGATCTTCCACTGCTACATATGAGTTATCAAACAGCATTACGTGATGCTAAAGACAACACACCAGCGTCACTGTGCTTACATCCAGAAAATAATCACTCAGTAGAGTTTTCCATAAAGTACGCAGGAACATCAGTGATGCCATATATGATTTTACCCAGGAAAAAACTTAAATCACTTAGTGATAAGATGAGAAGTTGCTATGATATAAATATTGATAAGACTGGATTTAAATCATTGTGACATAGTATGGTTGTATAGTCCATTCAACATGAGAGAATGAACTCCAAAGGTAAGTAGGTGTAGGGAGGGACCATATGTTGTACAGAAAAGAATCAATGATGTGGGTAACAGAATCCAGAAGAATAGGCAGTTCAAGCAAAAGGCTTCTCCACTCTGATCATTGTGTGGAAGTACATTATCAAGAGAATGGCCAAATGGTTAGCTTCAAAAATGAAAGCAGCAACAAGATAGCGAGTGACAATAAGATACAAGAAGCCATTCAATTTGTATACTATAAGCCTTAGTGCATGGAAAGTTTTAATACAGTAAATAATATAACAAATATTTTGTTTTGTTAGGCAGAATTTTGATTTCACTTTTGATTAATTATGTGTTTTATTTTATGATTGTTTAAGGGACTTCATAATCCAGAGAAGTGGCAGTGTTGTAGGCTAAGTTTTGATATTTGAATTTGGATGTTTTAGATGGGCATTTCCTGCTTTAAGTCTAGAATTTTTATGAATGTCTAGACTCCATGTTATGTCTCGAATTATCGCGAGATATGGAGACAACAGGTATTGTATTATGAGTGAGATAGTTAGTTTTCAGTCAATGAATGAGTTAAATCGAATTCAATTTTTCAATTGATTAGTTTGTTAGTGGATATATTTCCGAGTTGTCGATCGATTACTGATTTGTGTTAATCAGCTAGTTTTCTGTTGTATCATAGATGCAAAAGTTGTTTTACAAGCAAATGACTTGAGTTATATTCACGAGTTAGTTGAATCAGTAGTTTTGAAATTCTTGTCGAAACATTGTTTATGAATTTAGGCCTACTAGTAACAGCAACGTTGTCAAACAAATAAATAACTCGTTATTATTAAGTTGACTAATCTTTGCATTATTTTTAAAGAATAGTCATAAAGAATCTGCGAAACAGTAGAACCCGTTACAACAAGTCGATGATTCATCGTAACCACTGCTTTTCCTTTTCTGACATCGTCCTGACTGTCTGCCAAAAGGATTCCTATAATCTAATTTTATATAAATGATCAGATATTCTGTAATAACAAAATTTTAAAGAAATTTCATAAATACAACGTATAAACTTTATAACTACAATTTATAGAGCCAAAACTTTTAAATGTGAAACGATCTATAAGTTATTGTAAGGCCTTATTCCTTAAAAGAGGAGCATTTAACAACAAAAACATTCATTCACAAATGATCTTGATAAATATCTCTCTTATCATGCTGCTTACATTTTGATGATGTTCATCAACGGTTTGGGAAGTGAGATAACTGTCGTGTAAATTTGTGCTACGAGTATTTAAATCCATCCTGATGTTGGTATTTCAGTACATAGTGAATGATCTTAGCTATTATTTCAAAATTCCATATGATATAGTTCAATTAAATGAACAGCGAACATAAAACACATAATTTAAACTGCATTAAATCAAGTCAAGGAAAAGCTAGGAAATGAGACGGGCTGGAAGTCTTGTCATTTGAATTTCTCTTCAAGAGCTTTTAAACCTGTTCGAGTAAATTGTTCATACTGTGACATCTTATTGATAGTTTTAATATTAGATTACACACTTTCCAACTCTAACTGTCTTGAACATTATAACTCTATGAATTAAAAATTAAACCCTACTCTGTCCCATTCAATTTTAATCTTAACAGTTACATTTTGCTATGAAAGTACAAAACCTCAATGTAGAATGTTATATTAATATTACCATAAACACAAATACAGCCCAGATTCTTTTTTATATATAATATCAAAACAGCATAAATAAAAATATTGACCAATATCTGAATAAATTTTTGATAAATGCTAACATTTACTGAAAAAAATACGTTTTATTTCATATCACTTATTTATATACAAAGATATCAAACGTCTAAGTATTTTCTTGAAGAAACCAGGAATAGGGAACATAGAGAAAAAAAGTAAAACTATCACCACAAGCCTAGGTTGTCATTGCATACCCACAAAATGCACATAGTAGAACAAAAGTATACTCCACAACATTCAAAACTTACATAAATAGTGTTTTCATAGATACTCCTACTAGATTTTACCTTCAAATTTAACCATATGAAAATTCTACTTACTTACAAATATGGAATGTTGAACTTTGAAATTTACATACCACTAAAATGTAAAATTCGTAGTATAAGAAATGGTACGTTATTTCAGAGTTAAATATTCAAGAAGCACGATAAGTAACGAATATGGCTTTTGAAACATTATAGAGTGTTGGTATTTCAGAGGATTTTGCTCTTTGAACTATACATTTCTTCACATTTCTAATTAGAGACTAAAGTTAACTAAAAAGTTTCTAAGAAAACAAAATATGCCTAAGAATATCACCCCTGAACTGATAACTTTAAAAATATAACTACCCATTTTGTGTTAGTCATTTTTATATTTCATCATCCTTGAGTCGAAAAACAAATATTAAACTTTAAAGAAAACCAGGGTTCTACTTTGAAACCCAAACCAAGAATTTTAAAAAATAATCTAAAATGTTTACGTTGCAATCTCTTGCATGTTTTCTAAAAGCTACAGCTTAATTATAAAAAAAAAAACGGTCCCTCAGTGGGACTGCGGTAAGTCTTCGGATTTACAACGCTAAAATCAGAGGTTCTATTCCCCTCGGTGGACATAGCAGATAGCCCGATGTGGCTTTGCTATAAGAAAACACACACACATCTAAGAAAATATATTACAAAACAATGTTATTTTAAAAGCTGTTTTGGATTTAATATCTACATTACTCAATAACACATTACATACATTGGCATCGAGTACTGGATGAAGTTCACTGATGTAAAAATATATCTAATATCTCACTAAGTACTAATGCTATCAAAATTATTTTTCTTTATCTCTTCCACTGACATTTTAAATAAATAAACAAATTTTCCAGTTTTAGATACACACAGAAACATCAACTCGAGGGCTTCCTCTAATTTAGCAGTAATAGACGAGAGGTAAGGTAGCTAATCGACACCACCCACAGCCACCTTTTGGGCTATTCTTTTACAAACAAATAGTGGTAGTGACCGTCATATTATAACGTCTCCACGGCTGAAAGGGCGATCATGTTCGGTGACTAGGATTATCTAGTTATATCCCACTTATTGTTTGTTACGTCAACATGAAGTTGTTTGAGATATTTCATGTTTTTATATTGTAAGAAGTTAAATAATTATTCGTGCATTCACTTCAGAAAACAGATAGGAAACATTAAGTTAATCATACTGTTATTGATTTCATTGCAAACTCGTTTCTAAGATCATTTGCTTGAAATTAATAACACTTCTAAAGGATTTATATATATAGTGTCCCATGTATGTGCTCACGGTAGCAATCTAGAAAAGCCATCCATCCAAAAACCATTAAGCGAAAAAAACTCCACAAAACTTATGCTTTAGCTCAAGTAATTAGGTTATATCTCATAAACATAAGAAGAAGAAAGGTCCACCTTTCGAAAGCGCTCGGGTTATAGGGTTTTTATTAATTTCATTCATAACAAAATAAGGTAACTCAACGTTAATCACGTTGTGTCATTTTATTCATATGCTATTAAACTGAGTTACTTTCAGCTTACTCCTAATTTACCGCCTCACATTTTTTTAAGTGTAACTCAGTGACGATACTTAGGTTGATTAGAAGCCAAAATGAATATACATTCAGATGTACAGCACATGAATAAAATGATGCAATGTGAGTAATGCTAAGCTGCTTTACATTGCTGTGTTAATGATATATTACCTACTGTTTGAGCTAATGTAGAATTTTGGCTTCTTGTTGTTTTCCTCGAGCGAGTTTATGTAGACTCTACGTATTTAAGTGTGTCAGATATACCAAAGACATTTACATTAATCATCATTGTTTAAAAAGATCTTCAAAGAGAAGCAATTGTACAGGGAAGCGATATGTAAATCATAATATTACACACACTATCAATTATATTACATGGGATTGGAAAATGTGTCACATTTAAGGATGACAACATATGTCAAAAAGTCACAAGCATCATTGATACCAGATGACATTCTTGTTCTGAGCTGAGGTATGCGAAATTAAATATGGGAACGAGAGTGATAAGATGAAAGGGAAGAGAATATTTTTTATTTTTATCAATAGGTGCTTTTTCTTATTCACAGTTGATGTGGCATGCTTTCCAGAATAAATATTTATTCTCAAATTAAAAGAAGTAGGAAACTGTCTCTGCTAAGTAGACGCAGATTGAATTCATTGCTTCATGCTGCTATTGCTAAGATTAGTATATATCGTAGAATTTACGAGCCACGGTCGTGGTCGCTAGGTGCTCTGTTGCAAGCTCTCTGTTTAGTGCTCGCTACTCTAATTGGATGTTAATGTTTTGAAGTTGTGTTCTTTAACGGCGAATAATGGCAAAACGCAGGTTATTTTGAAAGCCATTTTAAACACAGATTTTACATTTTTGACAATCAAAGTTTGAAAACGTGTACACACTTAATATTCTTCTTCACATTCATACCACTAATAAAAAGAATGCGTGTACCATTATTTTATTGCTGAACAAAGATTGGGGGTATTAAAATTCTGAAACTTTATTGAAAACTTTCCATAGCTCTGGAGTCAAAAGATGGTAAAGTTGGTTAACGAACTCTGTTCAGGACAAAGCAAAACATTTGCCATTTTTAATCTAGAAGAAGAGTAAGAAACATTTCTATTTTATGTATATTGGACAAACTACAGTGGTTTTACTTCTTATTTTCCTTTTTTATATTGCCTACAAAACTACCGTCTGTTAGATGTGCCAGTAACAGTGGTCTAGAAGGCAGTGCCTTAGAGGGTTATATGTGCTCATGGTATTGCTCTGAAAGGGAATATATATATATATCTAAGTGCCAACGGCAGTGAAATGCAATATAAATAACAGTAGCTATCTTTAGCCTCTTAAAAAAATTGACGGAGAGAAATAATCTCAACCAATGAAAACAGTTGATGTATGCGTATTTTGATACACATGATTTCACATCAATGAAATATAAATAAAAACACACACACATATTAAAGAAGTTTATTTCACATAATATGATACTCAAAGTGGTGTCTTAAAAATTACTAAAATCACTTTTAACTTAGCATGACCGAAGGAAAATCACTTAAGTACAGGAATAAAAATAAATTAAATGTTTTCATTAAAGTACAAATTTAGAAACTTTTTTAATCTTATCATATGCAGTTTTCACATAAACACGTAGTCCAGTAAACTTTTGAGTCGTTTTCATTCTACTTATCTCTGTTTCTTTACTGCACTCTAGTATATGATACTTCCTCCAACTTCCCACATTGTACAAAACGAGTAAATGGCCTAGTAAATGACGTCTAGAGGTTACGGCCTTAACTATGTTGTATAAGAACAACAAGTCACCTGGATAAATCTAGTCATTGTGCGTAAATCTGATATTTTCTGTTTAGTATGGAGTTTGGATTAACATCAATTCAACTTGGCCATCACACTAAAAGACATTTTGTGGGAAGGAAGCTTTTGATCCATCCCTCCTTATCAAGCGGGCCTATGTAATACTCATACAGAAATCAGTTTCACCTAAAAATACTACTCTGCCAGAATATGGAAATACATTCATTACATACATTTGTTTTTATTGCAATAAAAGAACAAACCTATGTTGTGAATACCATGTGAATTTATTCATTAAATGCCAATACCTCCGTAAAGAACACAAAACAGCAATGTGTTCTCATGTTTCGTTTTAATCCACAAAGCTGAGGTAACATCATATACTATACAGTGACTTGTCAATAAAATGAAATATAATCAAGTGAACTTTTAAAGATTTTGCAACATAACAAGGAAAAATAAGGAAATAATAGCTAGTACCAGCTTTGGAACATTGCCTGACAGTTCCAAAAACAGAGTATATATGTGTTTATCTAATGCCCAGATACTATAACAATGGATATAATGATATCAAACATATTATGTATTGACTAATAATACTATTAATAAACATTGTTTATCTTCTTCTATTCTGAAAACATAATGATAAATTTGGTAATAAACATCTAATTATAATCTTAAAAAATAATAATAATGTAACGGGAGAACATGTAGGCTAGTCGTTTGGAGCTCAACTTTAAATCCAATTACAAATAGATTTATTTTAAATCCAGGTATACAGTTGCGAGTAGAGTACACAAGTCATCAAGTCGAGGAAGTTTACAGTTAGAATAAAGAATTAACTCTGAGACTGAGATTCAAAACACAATATATTAAGACATACTCGGTTACATCGAGGTTACTGAAAGTATTTGGAAAAGCTTCACTGTTAAAATTACCAAATTTTTCAATCTGAGCAGGTAATTGTCCTTCAATTAAACTTTCAATAATACTCATTAAATTCCTTACTACAACAAATAGGTTATGAATTACAACATGAGTTGATATATTACTCAGACATAGTTTACTTTCTTTTTCTTAATATTAACAATTTAGGTCCATTTTCTGACTATGCTAGTCAATTGGGAGAGATAGCAATAGTTACATGGATCTTGAATGATAGACATTTGTAGTATCTGTCGACTGTTGTTGAAATTTAACCCTACTTTTTATAGTAATGGTACTAATAATTTTTATGCAATTGAATAATGTACCTAAGAACACAGAAAACAACATGTAAAAAGTAAAAAAAATCTCCAATAACTGTTACAATTGTTCTGGCTTTCTAGCTATACAATAAGAGCCGTTAAAAATTCAGCTAATCTCGTCAATATGTTTCCCGTGGGAATAAAGTTTGAACAGAAAATGAAATAGACAATTCTCTGTACAGAAAACAATGTAATATAATACATCATTTGATAACTTAAAACTTTGGCTTTTTATTAGTTATAAATAATATAATATTAAATATAAGGGAACTATTGGTAATTTGTGAAAGAGAGGATGTGACAAGTATGCATGGCAAGAGGGATCTAATATTCCATTTTACGGCTCTGTAATAAAAGAAGATTGAAGGCTATGAAAATTATCCTTTGCCTGAGTAATAACAAAATTATAATGAGTAATTTACGTTAAATTCCATACTTCTTAGAGGAGTGGTAAATAAATTAGAGAAAATTATTGAAAATCCAATGAAAGCTAATTTGTCATGTACTTTCTAGAACAGTATGCCTACTTGTACAATTATTAAACATAGTGTTATGAGCACCGAATTTGATAACTTCCACTTATATAAATTGTTTCTCTCTGTGTTGTAGCTCGCAATCAATCAACATGCTGTTGAAATTCTTTAATAGTTAACCCTGATCTTTTATGGGCAAATGCTGAGATTCTTCTAATATGTTTCTCAGCTCCCTAATTTCTCCCTTATATCTTTAAGTAACTGCGATTCTTTCTCTGTTGATAGTTTTTGCAGATTGGGTACTTTTATATTTAACTTCACTCCTGTATACTTAGTTTTACTTCTGAAACTGGAGGGTAAGGTTTTCCCTGTCAATGTGCAGAGTAATTTCTAGCTAATTTTAAGTATCCACTATTTCTTAGCCTAACCATTTTAGTGTGATAATAAAATTGATGCACATTAGATTTAGGACACACTACTGATAAAGTTAATTCATTCCTTACATTAAACATCCATGCTTCTGTGGTTCTCGTATTATAGAAATAAAATGGTTTAGAGATAATTACTGTCTTTTCACATAATTCTACTATCCTATTCCTAATCCCTAAAAATATAACATATTTACAAGTTACAATGGGCACTGAATAAATTCCTGAATTAGTGTTACATACTCGACTGGGTCCCACTATACATCTTAACACTTCTTCCATCATTTCTAAGTAAGTATGCTGATCTCTTGAAACAGTGATATATGGGTTTTCACTCTCTATAGTTAAAGTTAAAGAGTTGTTCAGTGCTAAAAGTAAGGGTACAATTCTGTATAGCTTAAACATTCTATCTGTTGCTTTCAAGGGTATCTCTATAAACGTTATAAAGATATCCTGTACTGCAGTTGTCTTTACATCAGTCCTTGTATAATACATATAAATCTGATCAAAATGTGTGGGGATCCCATACTATAAATGTGGGGGGTAATCGTTTTTTCAATTTTATCTAACACTCTTTCTAATTTGCTTGAGGGCAGAAAATGCGAACTTAATTTTCTATCTGCAGCCACGTAAAGTGCTTTTACTAACTTAGCTAACCCAGTTCTGCTACTTCCTACAGTAAAAGATATTTCTTGCAAACTATTCTGAACCCGAGCATTGAAAACTAACATCTCAGCTCCGGCTCCGTGAATTTCAGTTTGTTTTACCCTAGCATGTATTAATGTATTAGTGATATTTACTAATGCTCTAGACACTTTTCTTATCTCTTGATCGTGAAATTCAGTTGTCTGATTCAGTGAATTCGTTATAGTCACCTGTTCACCTATGAAATGAATCATTTCTCTGGATATTTGTCTCTAATGATCTGCTTTCTTACTTAA
>NW_013667894.1:44014-46930 GCF_000517525.1 Limulus polyphemus | reverse complement strand
AACATACCTGATTGTCATCCTGATTTATCCTCGCGAGGACGTATTCTTTTAGCGATCAGTTGTCTGATTCAGTGAATTCGTTATAGTCACCTGTTCACCTATCAAATGAATCATTTCTCTGGATATTTGTCTCTAATGATCTGTTTTCTTACTTAACTCATGTAAACCTTCTGTAGTTGTGGTTCCAAATAAGAAGTATAAAATACTTCCACTTTTTATCAAACCACGTTTATGTCAGTTTTGATCCAATATCGATAAGCTGTCTTTAATATTTATTAGTTCTAGTAATAGATCACCTATTTCATCGTGATATTGTTTAACTAGCTTCATATGATTTCTAATTGGTTCTTTCTGTAATATTCTTACTGATTCTAAGATAGCTGGTCCTTGGTATGTCATATGATGTCATATTTATCACACTTTTTGGATAAAAGCTTGCACAAGTATTAACGGTAACTGATTTATTGAATGTCACTAATTCTTCTTGTAAATGGATTAACAACCAAATATCTTGCAAAAATGGTATGTCCTCGACAATTATCCATTTATCTCCAGATAATATAAAATTTCTTTCTTCAAGAAATACCATACCTACCTTATTTTCTACTGGAACGATACTTACATTCTGTTCAGCTATAACTCCTTCCATCAGTACCAGAGGGATCCTGGTAAACCTGTACATATGTTTACTACTAATATGCATAATTAAAGTACTTAATAAAACATATATTAACTATATACATATACAATCTTATATAACTTAACTTAATTATAACTTCTTAGATAGTCTATCATATTGTTGAAGACAAGTTCAACTGTACTACAGGCTTTGAGCTTATGGCCATGTTGCAAAATGTTAAACAAACAATTCAGCTTCCTTTCTCACGAGATGAACTGTGACTTTATAATAAACAGATGCTTCAACCAACCTAAACTATGGACTTGGGATGTGTTGCAAAATAATAGTTGTGAAATGCTAACGAAAGACGAACGTTGCACACACCTAATAATGGTTGGAGACGGCTTGAACGGGTAATGAAGAAAAACTTTAATATAAGTTTAACATAACAGCAAATGTACCTGATGATGACAAAACCTTGTCGAAACGTTGTACATTTGCTGTTATGTTAAACTTATATTAAATATTTTTCTTCATTACCCATTCAAGCCGTCTCCAACCATTATTAGTCTCAAAGTGGGTTTCTCGTCATCGAAGTTGAATACACCTGTCAAGAACAACTGATATTGTCTGCATATCAGTGATAATGGAGAGGATTCTCATGTAAAGTGATTCTAACTAGACGGATATGTAAGTTTAAACAATTGTGTTCAGGGATGTGAAATGTAATCCGATACCACTTAGTTGGAAGAAGATATTTGTACAGGATGAGAAACTGTATACGCAGGTAACCTTTGATGTCAAGTCCTTGTTCACTGGGCACCAATCAATAAAGGAAGACGAGTCCATTCTAATTGCTGGACCAATTACCTCAAAGTCTACCCCATTAGTTTGAATGGATTATGCTACCAAACCATATAAAAATTGATGTCTTTGGACCAAAAGTTTGGATATCCCCAACATTAGGGTTGTTCCTGGCCTCAAGGTTGCTCCAGATGGTTCCAGGCTTTCCAGTTGCTCCAATTCTTTTAGATAATTTTCCGAGATATATAAACAGAAAATATTAGTTTATCTATATGTGCAAGACTTGCACTATAATAACTCCATGTAACTTTTTATTGGTACTCTCCTTTCACTAATAACATTGCCAGGTGGAAATATGATGTATAATGTAAAAGTCGTTAATGTTCAATAAGTAATCTTGATAGGGTTAGAAACATTATGGATCTAATATAAGTTACTGAGAGTGTAAACTTTTATGTAATCGATGTTAGTGTTTTTCATTCATTATAAGCCTTCATACCTCTTTGTTAATAAGTGTTAATAAAGTATATATCTTGTGGTGTAGAATTGGACTTAGCATAACAGGTATGCAGTCGCGAGTTGGTACGCAAGTTAACCAAGTCAAGCAAGGAATACACCTGGGTTTTTCAATAAATATATTATAATTGGTGTCTTGTCGCCCCAAACGACGTTCTCTCGTTCCCACGATAGATCAGCCTGTTACAGTTATTTTGGGCTAATAGCACTAACGTTTCATTCAATATAGCACATTTACTTAATCGAACATGCCTAAGCAACACTGCACTTTTGAAATTAATATTGACTTCTGATGAACCAGACAACCTATACAGATCAGAATAAAACACATACCTACTTATTAAGGTTAGCATATTTTCTTTCATTAGTTGGGTATCTTTGGTGGTGGTGATATTTTCAGCAGTAATCCCAATAAATCTCATGACGTTCAACCAGCTTACTATATCTAAACTAGACGTAAACCTGTATATCAAGTTACAGGATCGGACTGAGACTTATTTGGATCTTAATAAATGTAGACTTTTGGCCCTTTAAAGCTGATTTTTAAAATTCAAATCTGAGAACAATATTGCACACTTTTCCTTTCATTTCAACTAAAAATATACCGAAACAGAAGTTTTCAAGCTTCACCTATAATCACTAACCTATGTTTTGCGTACTTTCTATTTTGATTAGAACTATTGAATATATGTGCGACATAAATTAATTATAATCGGTTCTTCAGAATCTTTCAGTATTTTCATGAGAGAATTCAATTTCAAAACAATATGATAATATTAGATACATAAATTCTTACTTTAATTTTTCTCTTTTTTATATGAAAATATTTTTTGATAGTTGAAATATTTTGCATGTATAAGATTTTGATTTAGTATGACTTTTTAAAATTATATACCGTATTTTTCGGTGTATAAGAAGCACTTTTTTACCCCAAAATGTAATGTCAAAATCTGCTTGCGTCCTATACACCGAAGGTA
>NW_013667894.1:37033-43050 GCF_000517525.1 Limulus polyphemus | reverse complement strand
AAAAACTTTGTCTTCAAAATAAGGGTGCGTCTTATATTATATATAGTATCTTATATAGATGAGAGGAAACATAAATGAAAATTGACTAGTTAGCTAACTAGCTATTAAAGATTCTGGCTGGTAAATCATGGTTTGGTCCCTTATGATTTTATAAATTTGAATTATTGAGGATTGCCTATATTTAATTTTCTGTGATGCCAAGTGGAACGACTTATGTAAGGCAAGACAATGTCCTGATGGTCCACGGTTGAGTACTGTTCTAGACAGTGAAAGTACGTTCACAACTGACAAATTTATTCAGCCAAAACGGGTTTGAGTGAGTACTGATATAAAAAAGTAGTGACAAGAATTTTAGTTGAGAAACCTAGCTGAACTAAATTATGTCAGTAAATATTTATTTTGTGAGGGCTAGAAACATTTATTGAGTTTTTCTCCTTGCAGGGATTTACGATTTGGTAATGCACCAATTACCAAATACAGCAATAACCTTTGCTACATCCGCAAACTAATCTTCGGTAAAATGTTTCTAATTTCCACAGATATGGCAATATGTCCTTTGTATAACTATATGTGTGCGCGGGGTTGCACACATATATGAAACTTTACACAAAAAAGCAGCATTATTTTCAATAGAACTAGTAGACAACATTAAATGGTTAAAATCTCGAGTTATAAAGTTAGTTGTGGTTACTGGCCTGTGGAGCTTTATTTGAAATCACAGAGTGTCTATTGTTTTCATTAATGCTGGTGTGAGAGCGTATTGATTTTCACATTACAACTTCAATAGGTAGTGATTTTTATGGAAAGAGATAAAAATAAAAGATAGACTTGTGTCACACTTGCAGGAAACACAGTTGGACCTATGTTTTGCGAGCGGGGTCAGAAACATTTTAATTATTTTTAAAATGAAATGTAAGTGAGTATGATGAAATTATTTGTAGAAATTATTATTCACAAACAGTAGCGCATAAAATAACAAATGTAAATTTGATGCACCCAGTGCTTTATGTGATTATATTTGAATGCATTTTCGGTTGAACAGATTGAAATATTGTAAAAGTGTACCGCTTTCTTAATATACCTTTTTAACATCATTCCTTGATAAAGCCACTTATAATGCATGAAAATCAAATTGTTCACGTACTGCAGAAAACGAGAAGTAACACCCTCGTGTAGTTGCTATTTTCCATGCTAAACTTTTATCCAAAATTCGAGAGGGAGGAAAGATGATGATGTTAGTGAACTTCCATTGTCAAAAAAATGAGGTTACATATTTGAGGCATTTCATCCATTTCGGCTACTAGCGTGGATTCTTAACACTGCAGTCTCTTCCCTTCCTCTGTTCTCCATTTCTTTCACACCAGACCTTGGATCTGTTTTGTATAACAATTAGACAGTTGCAGAGGTAATATGGCTGAGCTCGAGAATTGCTATGGACTATCGTCACTTCAGGGACGAAATCATAGAGTGGTGCTATGGATCCAGTTTAAGGATTGAGTCCAGAGGAAATCCACATCGACTGAGTTGTCTTCAAATAGTAGGAATTAAAGCCAGTTAAGGACGAACACTCATAAGCCTGTAGATATAAAAGTTGACCACCAGCTTATATTTGTTTTCTCACACTCTGCTCCTTAAGGAAGTTGTAGGACATAGGGCTGCTGAAACTGGGCCTGTTACAGCCTTAATCCATACTTTTTCTAACGTAATCGATTTATATTTCAGTCATGACTTTTGCAACTTAAGCTAAAATTCTCAGCCCTTCTAGCTATGTAATTGTTGATTAGTCAGTTGTAGATCATGCTTTCAGTGTTGCAAGTGAAAAACTAAGGCCTGTAGGCCTGCACTAAGCCATTGTAGGTGAAAGGAGACTTGAGTTTCGGCAACACCCGGCTGGGCATGTCACATGACGTATTTTACAATAATACCTGAAAGGTAACTGTCGTGCCAGCAACTTCATGTTTAAGAACATGACAGAAAGTGTTATAGACTGATTGATACCTATGGTATTCCAGGTAAAACAGCAAGAAAGATTTATATAAAAAAATATTACCGGTCTTATTGTTATATTGTGTCATAGTAACTATTGATCAATAGATCACTCTTTGCCAGCATAAGCCGTTATACATATATATATATTCGAGATGATATTTGGGTTTTCATATCGAGGTCAACACAAACATAATTCTCTGTACAAAACGAAATGTAGGCCAAAGAAGAAGACATATCCCACCACAATCATCCCAGGACTGAGTTATCATTTCCAGGAAGTTGAAAAGGAAATTATGACTTCCGGAAGTACACTTCAGGCGAGGTAGATGCATGCAAGTGTGAAACAAGCCATAAGACCGTTTTACAATTCACAGTATTTATAAATGTATATCCTTTCTACTGCAAGCGGTATTCAATAGTTTATAAGAATTCTGTATTGTTTAGTTGCACTGTAATTCAATAAGGAAAAATGTATTATTTTTGGTGGAATGCCTTCTCAGGTGGAATATTTTTTGTTATTGGAGGTAATGTAAGACTTATCTTTTTGACAATTTGATAGAAGTTACTTAATGAAATCATGGGAATTTGTTTCATATCTGTAAGACGTGAACATAAATACTCATGTTAAATTTAAGTAACTATGTATGTGGTATAGAATACGGTTATTTAATATCGCACTTTTATATATGCATATTAAAGCTTGAACGAATTTCTATGTTTGTTTTTTATTTAGAATTACCGAACAGGTCAATAAACAGATTTTGTTAGATGAGAACAGAAATTACAGGTTTAATTATCTTTGAGTTCATTACATATGTTTACTTTTTAACGTTTATGATTTGACTACAAAAGCAGTGACCAATATTCGAAATGTTTTTCATGTCGCGGTTCCATAGTAAAAATACTTTTTAAATAATTCAAGAGAAACGTTTGTCCTATTTGTCACAGAAACGAATGATATGAGCTATTTTGCAATGAAATATGATACGAAGTTTTAGAAAATAACTATTGTGTAAATAACTTCATAAGTCACCTACTTTAAAATACTAAAAACATTATGGAATGAATTCCAGTTTATTCACAGATTTTTTCATAATATTTAGAAGTCTAGTGAATTAATTAAAATATACAGTTGAGAAAAAATTGAACATTGGAAATTTGACTGAGGCTAAGAACTTTCTACAAACTGAGAGACGTTATTATGTAATAATACTTACTTAAAACAACGATAAAAATTCAGAAGGTTCAAGTAACGTAACGTCAATTCACAACAGTTGGACTACACAACAAATGATTCGTAAACAGTTGCGTAAGAAAACTTGCCATAACTGTCGCTTCTAAAAATAATTTACTTTAATGTTTGCACCATATAAACTAAATAATACTTTCGTATTAAACGTAAAATGAACAGTCGTATATATATATATATATATCTAACTGTACTATTGGTTTGGACACAATTCTACATTCTTTAATTGCATTTGAGACACTCATAGCAATTCTCAATAGCCTGTTCTGATTGGCTGGTTTCCACTTGAGATGATTCTCTGCAAATGAAACCCCCAATTATCTTCTTTCAGGTTTAAAGTGAAAATTAAGACAAAATTATGTGAACAACTTTTATATAGAATGGGCTAGGTTGAATGACTAACCATTTGCATTTTTGATCAATTACTGATCTTCAAAAGTCTGATTTGAAAAATAAAGAACTGAACTGGGGTAGTTGAAAGAATTTTCTAGCTGCAATTTTTGCCTTATTATAGCTATAATATTACCAATTATTAATATCTTTTGATTGTTTTCTGCAATGTATATATTATATAAACATAATTCAGCCGTCTGTCTCTTTCGTTTCTGTGTAGTGTGGATGTCGGTTGCTGATAATATTCAGGTGCAGTGTGTTACATCCAAAGACTGTAGAGGCTTCATAAACAGCTTTTGTAATAATAACACCAGAAGCTGTGATTGTCAGCTAAAGTCAACTCATTGGCCAACTAATACTTCTGGTTTACCGTGCTTGTCAGGTAAGGATTTGTTCTGAGAAAAATCATTCACTGTTGAGACCACCAGAAAATTATGTTTTAGTATTGGATAATCATGACAGAAGGAAATCAGATCTTTCATTATTTATCACTTTTTATAATGGTTTTTGGAATGTGTGAGGTTTAGGCGAAATAAATGTCAGTGAAGAAAATCTCACGCTTTAATTTAAAATGTTGTTTGTTTCTAGCTAAGTACAAAGCTACTCAATGGGCTATTTGTACTGTGCCCATCACGGGTAGCAAAACCTGATGTTTAGCGTTATAGATCCGTAGACTTTCCGCTCAGCCAATTAGTGCTTTAACATACTTTAATGTATTCAATTCTTTTCTATGAGATGTTCAATTAAAATTCGTTGTTGCAATATAAGAATGGGAAATAACAGGCAAGGGCTTCCTTTTGGTTTTCTGCGTTTCTTAAATCCATATGGTTTTGAAAATATATAGCATATTAAAATCAACTTGCAAACTAAATAATGTCATTCTCCTTTCTTAATTGTATTAAAAATTTAATGGTGTTTGCTGACTCAATATGGGTGTGAAAGATAAATATTATGATAGGCAACTTGGTCTTAGGAATTGGAATGAATATATATATATATATACACACACAATCATATATGATAACTATATCTGGGCATGAAGATAAGATTATATTGCTGGACAGTATTGTATAAGATAATGAAACAATACTTTTCAAGGTATTATATAAGGTGGAAGCAAAACCTACTCCTTAACCCTCTTTTTTCTTCTTCTTGTAACGACAGTATGGTAAAAACGTTTTCCAGAAGAACTTGATATACAAAAGTAAGGGTAAGTAAGTTGATAAATGTGGAATTTACAAAAATCCTTGTGTCTGTGGTTGAAAATTGAAGTTTAAGATCAAAGAACATCAAAATGCGGTAGAGAAATATAAAGTAAATGAATCGGCCTTAGCAGAACATGCGACAGGCACATCTCATGTTATAGACTGGAGTAATGTTAAATCAATAACTTAGATAGAGTTGAAATTTGAATTAAATATTAGAGAAACAATAGAAATTGAAAAAACAACAACCCAAAAACAAACAAAGATGTTGTGTTGAACAAAGAAGAAGCTGGTTCAGGTTTAGAAGAATAAAGTACTTGACATAAGTTTTATAAACTCTGGGTATTATAAGTCTAGATTGCACTAAAGAACTGCAAATAATTATGTAGTTATACAAGTCTTGACCAAACTTCAACTTTTACAGCTGAATATGGAGGCGTAAAAACACCAAAACATGTAGGGTCCCTGTTTTTAATAAATTACGTATTGTGTAATTATTTTAGCGATGTATTCCTTTTAATTATATATACATCACGTAAGTGTCATTTTTACAAGTAAAGATTAGTATGTAGTTATCATCAGAATATAAAATTCAACAAGAATATAGTAAAATCTTAACGCTAGGATGAATAATGAAAAAAATGTACTTGAGTCTATATAATACGCTTCCGTTTGTCTGTCCGGAACTTTTCTCGCAAATTTCTCAATCAATCACTACAAATATCATATCGTTAGAGAGGGCCTATCTTTTTGAACCCGGACTCGGTCAGTGGGACCGATCTTGTAACCATTTTGTACTTGTTATAATTTGTTTGTAATTAAGCACAAAGCTATACATGGGCTATCTTTACTCTGCCCACCACGGGTATCGAAACCTGGATTCTAGCGTTGTAAGTCCGCAGACATACGGCTGTGCCACTGGGGGGGGGCACTTGTTATAGTTTTCATGATATAGCTTTTAAATTAGTAAGCGAATGTTAACGAAATTTGGCAGTTTATCAGTAAACATTACAATGCCTTCATACGCAAAATATCAATTTTTTCATTAAGTTTTAAGGTTTGTAAAGCAATGTTTCTCTCATGTCTTCTTTTTTCTTTTCACATCTTGCCTATCTTTCATGCAAAGCAATTTTCATCTTAACATTAAAAATACTTTTATGCATCAGAAAATTTCGAAATTT
>NW_013667894.1:32509-36138 GCF_000517525.1 Limulus polyphemus | reverse complement strand
TGAAAATTTTAACATTTTACACACAATTTTTATATATTAACAGTTAACCTAAAACAATATTACTTTATTTTAAATTCTTTAATATCTTTGAATGATTCTTTGTTGGTAATTTTCATTTTTACTTCTAAATTTTGCTCTATATATTAAAACTGTTCTAAACAGTTGAATTATAGTATTTGACATACTCTTTGATTACGTTCTGCATGAAATAACTATTATATTCAAACATCATTTGAACAGCGGTATGTCTGCGGACTTACAACACTAGACACTGGATTTCGACACAGATAGCCCATTGTGTAGCTTTGTGAATAACTTAAAATAAACATCATTTTTACCAAAGAGCAATGTAAAATATAATTTATAATAAATCTATAGTACCTAATGAATAATTTTTATTTTAATAAGAACTAACTTCCTCCAAATGTAACTAATTTATATTTGTACCTTTATGGTTATTTAATTCTAAAGCAATATGAAAATAATACTGGACATTTTGTTGAATATAATTAATTTATATAAATTCAGTTTAAAGAGTTTACCCGTTTTCTGTTATAATGAATATATAATTTTAATTCTCAGTGTTGATATTGTCATAGCTGGTTGAGTGTCATTTCGCTTACCTGTTCTTTCTGCTCTTATTAGTTAAAACTGATATTAATGGATAAATTTTTGGGAGTATAATAGTTAAAAGAATTGTGTGAGTGTATTTGAAGTTAAGCACAAAGCTACACAATGGGCTATCTGTGCTTTGCCCACCATGGGTATCGAAACCCGGTTTCTAGCGTTGTAAGTCTGCAGACATACCGCTGTATTGATGTTCTCAGTAGTTTTTTATCTTAAAAAATTGCCGTGCTTTACGTTTCTGCAAAATAAATAATTTATTCAAATTTTAGAAAGTAGGTATGGACATCAAACTATATTGATTATTATGATTATTGAAAAACGTTTTTGCGTACTCGTTAGAATTTTTAAACAAAGTTTATCAGTCATTTTATGTGTTTTGAAATTTATGGTTCCATCTCATAAAAGTCTTAAATCAAGATCATATAAAGAGCACGAATTAAAGTTTTGAAATGCGAGATTAGTTTTAAGTTATCAAAGTCTTTGCATATACAACTAAGTGACTTTTTGTTATTCCTTGATAATTATATTTTTAAATTGGATTTTATTCAATTAAATATCGTAGTTGAAAAGAAATGCAGTAAAGTGTTTATCCCAGTGTAGAACCAATCAATTATTCAATTAAATTGATTTAGTTCTACCCAACATGAAAATTTGCTTATGAGTAAAACTAAAAATTCATCTGTAAATATTTTTTGGTTATTAACTTAAATAATGTCACAGACAACAACATTAGTACATAGACTATCATTTGTGCTTCTTATTAATATTGTTACGACAGCGGAGGTCACGTGACCCTAGTAACACGTCATGCATTTCTCGAACGTTCACGTCCCTTCCTGACTTCTCGAGAGCTTACTAGATTCGGTATTCTTGTACATATAAGACGGTCAAGACATGACGGCAACAATGTGTATTGAACTGCGGACAGAGAGAGAGTATTGTTGAGTCGAGCACGTGAGACGTTTGTTGTGAATTATAGCATTTGTTATAGCGCGACTGTGGAAATTAAGTGTATTGCAAAGTTGTATTCAGAAAGAATAAACCAGTTTTATTTAAGAAAGGACTTGTATCGCCAAAGTTTCTTCGGAGAGAATTTTTACGGAAAATTACTAACGACCAAAGACGTAACAATATATTACTATTTATTTCTCATCATTTGAAGTTGAAAAGAGTACAAGGGATAACGAGGTTTACACAACAGCAACTAAAAACGTTAAATGGATACCGAAACATCCACATAAGGCATCAAAAATAATTTAAAGTTCCCAATTAATTATTAACATTTTCCTTTGTATAATGGCAGATTATGGATGGCGCCATTTTCGTTTCGCCCTTTTTGCTGTGATGTGCTAGCATACAGAAGGATATGTACATAATTGGCACAGACAGTAACTGGGACAGACGTTTGTGGTCTTGCAGAATCCAATGGCAAGAGGCATTCCAAATCTTCGGTGTGTGTGTGTTTTCTTATATCAAAGTCAAATCGTGCAATCTGTGTGTCCCCTGAGGGAATCGAACCCCTGATTTTAGCATTGTAAATATGAAAATTACTGATTTCCCACTGCGGGACCTAAATCCGCGGAAAATGTGTAAAAATATCTGCTAAGAAATTTTAAATTTCTGACAAGGGCTGTCGAGCATTTCCCGTGTTTAATATTAGCAGTAATAAAGGCTTATTAAATCAAGTAGACATAACTATATCAAACAAATTATGGATAAAATATTTTCAAATTAAAATATCAAAAGTATAGATATGCAATTTATCCATACGTTACAAATACGTAATAAATAATAACCATTAAAGTACAGTAATTTGGTTTATAAATAAATAAATATACATTTTCGTGTATGTAAACTTTCTTCATTACAAAAATAAACCTGCCATTACAATTCATACGAGAGATTTGCTTCCTCACAGTCAGTCACACACACACACACACTCTTTTTGTCACACACACACAATTGATCTCACCTGCTTCATTTATTCTTCTGTTTTATATCTGCCTGCACAGTTAAACAACTTTCATTCTCGTCTTGAATGTAACAATTTCATTTGGCTTTTTACTATAGTTCAAAGTTACTCTTTTTTTTTGACACGTACACGCACACATTTGGATCAAATCTCAAATATAAAAATGTAGATATCAATAACAATGGACTTATCCTTATTACAGCTGTTTAAGGGAGTTCACAATCTAGGAAAGAACAGTACTGTGAATTGTTTTCAATGTTTTAATTGTGATGTTAGCTAGAGGGCGCATGACATTAAGATCAAGTACATTTGTTGAAGTAGGCTTAGAACGTTCTGAATTTTACATTACCTAGTAACCTAGTAAATTCTGGGAATATCGAGAGAAGAGCCTAGATTATAAATACGAGAATAAGTGTTTTGCTTTGAGCAAGTGGTGAATGGTGAATGAATATTGAGTCAGTCAATTTAGTTCAGTGAAGTATTTATATCAGTGCTAATGATTGCATATATCCAGTTATTCTATTAATTAACAGTGAAATTGTACAATTTAGTATATTTTTATATTAGTCCTAGTACCATTAGTGAGGTATTTCAGTTTGAGCATCATTTGGAAATTTAGGTATACAAGTTAGAACAAGTGAACAAGCTTATAGATAAGTTAAGTTACATGGTATGATTTTCCTCATATAATTTTAAAGAATCCACGTTACAGTAACATGTTCATTTGTGGGATCATTTTGGTGAAAATAAAATAGAATACTGAGTAAAGTTAAACTTTCAAGACAACTTCATGGGGCAATATCAGAGATTTATTGGAATTAATGAAACAGTTAAAAGGAAGTAAAACGCGAGTCTCGTTCTCTATACAGGCACTCGATAAAGAAGAATGTTATATTTTATGCCCGTATGGAATATCGCTAAATTCCAAACATCCCAGAAGGATGGCCAATATTCAAGTACTTATGATGTTTATTGGATCGGTTCTGAACCATATACTGTAATAAAATTTTTCATAGATTCAAAGTGAAAT
>NW_013667894.1:8634-31505 GCF_000517525.1 Limulus polyphemus | reverse complement strand
AAAAAAAAGACTAACTAGCTGAATTTATGGGGCAAAGTTCAGTTGGAAATATTTAATTTACTTCCCAGTGAGAAAAGTAGTTCATTATTGAGGAAAATCGTTCACTACTCCATGAGCATATTGATGAAAAACCTTGCAGTATACTTATTTGCACTGTTTTGCAGCTACAACTGTTCATCAGATTTGTTTATGAAAGATGAACAATTACCTCTAGAGATGAAGAAAGAAGAGAGGTCAATGCCAATGTCATAAATTTCCAATAAAAGGGAAGTTATAAGTTACACTTATTTCATGAAGTTTCTCTGTACCTCATAATGCGTGGTTAATTGAGATTAAAGATAGTACATCTTGGGAATTTACTTCCTATGGAGACACGGAGCGAGGTTAGACTACTTTCAAATAATTTCGTTGTCTACAGTCTATAAGGATGAAATTCCTGTGTGCTATATGGCAGTTTACGACATTGGAGGTTGAGCTTTCGGTGGAAACAGGTATAATGGTCATTGCACCAACAAGAAGTGAAAAAGTGAAATAATCACTCCAGTAGTTATTAGCAATACTTCTTCATCTAATGAGTATGGAATAGTGGAACCAGATACTCCAGTATGTTCTGAGGAATTAATGGTGGAATATCTCTTGTTGATGTGAAAAATAAAATGTCGTACATGACTTTAACCAAAAAGATATAAATCAGATTGTGATAAAATTAAAGGTAGCTTTGATGTAAATGTTAATAAAATTGGACTTCATCGAGGTGACATGGTGTGGTTGAAGAGTTCTTATCACAAGACAGGATAACTTCCAAAGTTAATTAAGCGTTTGGAAGGGCCATATATCGAATTGAAAAGAGTCAATTAAGTCTGGCTCACAGAACACCCCCAGTGAAAGAATAGACCATTCCAAGCTTTTACTTGTTGTTTACAAATGTTTAAACAACTCTATTCAATTATGTACCAGCTGCCTAGTGTCGGCTAACAATGCGAAGAATTAAACTGTGGCGGAATGCTACAAGTTCTTCAAATAAGTATGGACTCTACATGTTTCGACGTTACAACTTTTTGAAGGCCATAGATAGGCCTAAATAAAATGTTTTTAACTGTGTACCAGTTTAACGTTGAATATTATTTATGATTTTAACTTTATACACAAGTACCAAAATACTATAATTAACTCTATAAGTATAAGTCACGGTACAATACATAATAAGATGAAATAATTTAAAGTAACTCCTTTATATGTGATTTTAAAATCAACATAATACGTGATGAAGAAACCCTTTATCAATAAGTAAAGAGTAATACATCACATGATGAAATAATAAAAGAACTACAACAAACCATTTAACCAAGGAAAACAATACATCAAACGAAAATAAATGCTTTAACAGTGATAATTACATAAAATTGTTCTTTATCAAAATATATATATATAAAATACCCTTTTTACAATGAAAAATACAAATACACAAAGACAAACACACCCTTAAATAAAGAAAATTACGTAATTGAAACTTTAATATCCTACCTCCTATGCTTACCAATGGGAGCAAAAAATGAAGTAAAACGGACTTAAACAAAATATAAAACCTTAAACAAAGATTGTTTGCCCTTTAATAAAGGGGCAGTATAACATATATGGTTTATTATACCCATACATACATATGTATAAATGCTCTTTAACAATGATATTAGACAGAATTAAAATAAAATCATTTCAATATAAAGATTGAAACATAATATATGACATGTTAAAGTATACTATCAATCTTAAAATACACATACACGTACACATACATGAGACACATAATTATTATCCAATAAAAATATGACACTATAAGAACACTAAAACATTTTAGCTTTTTAATTAAAAATACATTAAGTGGAATAGCCCTTGTCATTACAACAACAAAAACACACATTAAATATAAATCTTCCAATAGAAAACGGGGGCATACAGTAGAACCTTGATTAATGGGCACCTCAATATTCTGAATTAAGGGCAGTGTTTTTAGTCTCGTTCTCTATACAGGCACTCGATAAAGAAGAATGTTATATTTTATGCCCGTATGGAATATCGCTAAATTCCAAACATCTCAGAAGGATGGCCAATATTCAAGTACTTATGATGTTTATTGGATCGGTTCTGAACCATATACTGTAATAAACTTTTTCATAGATTCAAAGTGAAATCTTAATACTCTGTGGAATTCTCTTTATAAACACTGTAGGATACATAAGCTGATAAATTCCACATTGCGTTCTCGGAACAGGGATCAGGTTGACTTATTTTGAGCATGTGCTTTGTTGTTCCCGAGAGTTTTGCATAATGGCGTCATGTAAACAGTCTAATAACACAAGTGGCGATTTATTGCTTTATTTTCAGTGGCATAGCTAATCCACCTCTGAGAACTCCTGATGACAATGCTCCATGTCATAGCACGTGCAACTCACGAACACCTGTGTTCTGCATACATCAAACAAAATGGGATCCCTTAAATTTGAGAAATTTAGTATGACCAATGTGGAATCCAGCTTTGCGTGGCTCATTTCTCATATAAAGAGCACCTTGCTATAGAGGACACTTGGATACAGTCGGAAGGGTGTTCTTAATGTCGAGGTCATACTGTATTTGAAAAGAATGATAATAACAAAAATAAAAACAAAAATGAAAAAATAAACCTGACAAATTAAATTAAAACAATAAAAAGAGACATACAAAACATAGAATTTAATTAAAATGAAATAATATATTAAAATATACACATACCCCAAAACTTTGATGTTTCATTCTCCATCGTCTTAATCCCCTAACAGATACTTCAGGGCCACCATTGTGATTTTAATGTTACCCTGTTCTTTTTTCTGTTGGCCAACCTGTCCCACAGGTGGCGCACTTCTTCATATTGCATCAAAGGTTTTTAACTTCTTATGCATCTAGTCTTCTTCATGGTTGTAAAGAACTCATACTTTGGTCCAGTCAGTAGCCACCTCTAGTACCCAAAGGGTACTAGAAGCTTTTCTAGCTTAGACCAGTTTGTACTTACCTTTCGATGGGTTAGTTGGGAGCTCCTTCCTTAGCATTTGCTGGGACTGTTCCTAGGGCTGCTTGGATGATGTGGCTTTGGTGGTTGTTGAGGCATAGGTCCCTGATCTTGTCCTGCCAGCTGGAATTTATGCCATTGAAGTGGATGTGTCTTCCATGATTCTGAATTCCCGGTAAAGATATGATCCAAATATGACTGGCTTGTTTGCACTGCAATCATTGGGGTTCCCACTTCAGCACTGCAGCTCATGTGGCAGCTGTCTTCAATCAAGAACCCATTCCACCTCTGCCTTCCTAAGACTTGAACCATAAGAAGACCTTTGTTTTTAAAGATTTTCTTAGGGCTAAGAATATAGTGTTAATGTTAAAGATGAGAACACAGCTACTACTGTCACTGAGTAGTAATGGCGTACCATCCAGTGAGACATCTGGCCTCTAGATTGCACTTTTTCTTTTCCACTACTGGTTTATGTTTCTACAGTGTCAGCAGAGGCAAACATTAATATTGATTGTTAACTTTCCCAATGCTTCAATTGTCTCTCTTTAAGGAATTCCTTCCATTAAAAGTTTTTACTTGTTTTTGACGTGACATACAAAGTTTTCAGCATGTTGGTGTTATTGTTCACCTCCAACTAGTACACTTTCAGCCCACATTTGCATCTTTTAATATTGCAGCTTGTAATTAAATAACATTAAGAAACTGTTCAGTAAAACTGTGTGCTTATTGAAAATGTTTCAATTGGCCTGAATGAAAATACACTACCATAACCAAATAAAACACTTGGTACACCAAGTTTACATGTGTCATGATATTTAAGCTACTGTCTTTGAATTTTACTTACTACTGATAATTTCACCCACTGATGAACCTTTGAACTCAATTCAATTGAAATATCTTTTGTAGTAATTTTTTATAATAAACCCTATATAAAATTGTATTTTCTTTCTCTCTCTCTCAGATATAGTGAGTGTTTCTTTGTTACTTTTATATTTCTTGAAGGTTAATTGCTTCCCGAATATTCCAACATCAAAATTGAAACATATTTATTCTAATATTAATGGAAATAATAGGTACATTGTATTTTCCAATGATATTTTCCTGGCCAGTTATCACAGCTAACCTCATATCAATAAATATTAATGTTACAATGAAATATTGTATTTCCACCACCTTAATGCTCACTGATGTATTCTTTATGTAAATGATTTATTTGGATTGTATAACTACCAATTTTTTATGTAGTGTTAACTCATTTAGTATTTCAGGCATCCTAAAATATGTAATCGCTGGAAACATCCAAACAAAGTAAGAGTTTCAAGTAAAATTCTAATCAGCCAGGATTAATATTTATGCTGTTACTACTGTATCTCATTATACACTCAGAGGAAACACGGTTCCCTTGCTGTTTGTAAAGCCAGCAGACTTCCCAGGTACCTAGTTGAAAATCTAACAAGTAGAGGATGACAAGTTACATACAGTTCTCACCACTCTGCTGGATTGTGATAGTGATTGTTTCAAAATGTTGGATGACAGTTCACGTCAGAAAATTCATACAGTGTTTTAGAAAGAACGGGTTGCAAAGGATTTTCAGTCAATGAATTTTCAATCCAATGATCATTCTAGCTGATGAAGTAAATCTAGTTGTAAACATTCGTTACATATGGTTGATAGCATATAACATAGTTATAGAAGCCTAACATGGCAAGTAGCATTAGCTAATACAGTCATCTATCCAATAGGAGATGAATGCACAGTGTTATTTTATAATAAATAAAAGTGTTCACTCATGTCTACAGAAATAAAGGTTCTGGACACCTATAGGACATCTATAGACCAGCTAAGATAGCTGTGGTGAGAAATTGACCTCCATCTGTGACTAAGTGAGAAGTCTACAGTTTTCTTGGTTTTGTATTATATTTCAGTGATTTGTGGCCAATTTCTCCAAGATAACACCATCATTGTCTGCTCTCACAAAAGCATCAACTTCCTGATATCCCAATATTGGTGATATTGATTGATTTACAGTTAGGATACTTGCTTGTTCGAGAAATCAATTGCAGAAATGTCTTTGCAACCCTTATTTTATGAGCTATTGAGAAGTATGGTAAAATACAATGTATGTGATACATTATAAAAATACCATATGATCATCAACAGCTAAGAGTGTTAGTGTGGAAATTAAATGATTAAAATGGTGTTGTGACTTTTGCTTTCTGAGCACCCAAGTGGTGATGTGGAATACCATGTATAGACTACACCAAATTGTTAGTACTCGATCATCAAAAGTTAAGACACCTAGTGCATCAACAGTTTGTATGCCTGAAAATAGAAGCTAGTAGTTTAAAAACTCAATTTCATGTGCTTTATGACTCTTTCTTTCAGCGTTTTCAGGTGGTATTTCCTGTTAGACATAAGCTCTAAACTTCATCAGTAGTAAACTATGGAAAACCACTTTGTTTTATGGAAGAACTGCTGTTCCCTCCACTACATACACTTTTCTATTTCACTGTTCATAGGTTCGATATGGCTGACATGATGAATAAATTTTTGCTGTATGTCCATCCTGATCCAAGATTTGATGAATACTACCTTCATTTGGTTAGGAACATTTCCTGCATAGAGCCAGAGATCTACTTCTACTCTAATGTCTAGTATATCACATTAATGAAGTTAGTATCTACTTGGCAAACAGGTGATCTCTCTTTAGGAGGGCTTTATATATATTGTGAGATCTACTAGTCTTCTGGGTACTCCATTGTTTATGAGGAACTCCAATTCTCGCCCTTGTACTCTAAAGATGTGTACCAAGCTCCACCCATGTCTCAGATAGTTAGGGTGATCACTAAACTATTCAGTGCAAGCAGCCTGCTGTGCTTTTCCAAGTTTGTAGCTAAGCCTGACTTAGGTTCTGTTAGGTTTGCTGCAGAATCTAACACTTGCTGCTGTTCTAACCCTGAACCTACTGAACCATCAGACAGTAACAATAACCTTGCTCACATTTCTGCTCAGTGAAGAACAGGATCATTGTTCTGCTGCCATCTGTTGTGACATCATCTGGAACAAATAGCCCTACCATATTTGCTAGTTAGCAAAGGATGTGATCCAATTCTTCCTTGTTGGACTATGTCTAGGTGGCAGCATCACTAGCATTGGCTGTGGGATGAATCCATGCATGGCCCTTGCTAACCATACCAATTCACTGGTAGCCAGTATGGTTGCTTTGCTGTGTTGTGATGTGTGGATGGTGCTTTATGGTTTTGCCAGGAAGTCCTTTGATGAGCTTGTCCATGAGGTTGACCTGTTGATATGCAATTGTGATTACAGGGTATGTCTTATCATGTAATCATCACAGATTGTCCATGTAAGGGGACAGACACGCAGTTCTGATCTTTTTCTGAGCAATGACGCTGGCGTTATGGACTGGCTTATTCTCAACAGGGTCAAATCAGTGGTGCAACTGTTGCTTTTCGTTCTGATGCTCAATTGGACCCAGAACTGGACCTTCCAGGTGCAGAATCAGGCATTATACTGCCTACTCCTGAATTCAACTTTCAAGGTAGTTATTTACCTGAATACACCAAAAACTAGTCAAAGCCATCTTTTACTGCTTTCAGGACTACATGGTCCCTACATTGTAGGAACTTAACGTTACTATCATTATATTTCTTTCAAAAGTAGTTGATGAAATTATTTGAAATTTGACAAGAACGTTACTAAATGTATGTAGTTTCAGAAAAATAGAATATCTAATTTTGATTTTTCTACTTTTTCTAGTAAAGAATTCGTTATTTAATGTAGTTATTTGCACTACGACTCAGAAGAATCCACCTGCAAGGTGGTTTATATTCTGTGTATAAAAATACTATTTATTATCTTACAGTTTTCATATGTCATTTGCATAATCTCTAGAAACTCCTAAAAGAATATCAAAAGGTTTTAAGGTAAATAAATGTATTTTGTTTTACATATTCTCTTTGTATCACTAACTGTAGCTATTATCATCAACATACAGTGCATTTTTGTCATCTAATGTTTGTCATAGGGTAATTTGTTGACTCTATCTTTTCACTTATAGTTTATTTTTAATTTTATTTTCCAGTTCTCTGTCTTTTATTTTTCATGTCGATAAGTCAACTGGATTTATAGTGGGGTTTTATAGATATTATTTGCTGTGTGTGAAATCTGCTCTCTGAAAGTTGCAACTGGTAAACCTTACAAAGCTGAAAATACCGTTATTTTGTGTAACACATGTTGATTAAAGTATCATATTAAGTGTGTTAATATAACATATGAAGCTTTTAGTACTTTGTGTGAAATGAACAAACAATTGAAATGTTTTAAATGTAAAACAGTCCGTCATATTTAATTTTTTGCTATGGCGAAAACAATGTTTGCAACATTGATGAATTGGATAAACAAATTCTGAGACTGAAATAAAAGGTGAGAATCAAGTGATTTGATTAACAACATACATTTGTTAGTCGATCATGACACTATTTGCTTAGCCTTTATGGAAGAGTTCACCAGCAAAACGGAAAAGAAATAAGATCTTTTAATATAGGAATATTTCAGCTTGAAGAAAGAGCTAATCAATTCATGCTGCAATGAGATACAGAAATGTAGGCAAGAATTATTGTCTCTTCGAGGAAATACTGCACTAGATTTAATGCCAGAAAATAAAAGAAATATGGAAATACATTCTAAGATAACTAAAAGTTTTAAAACTCATGCAGCTGCAGCTAACTCTAAGCATCAGGCAGTTAATACCAAAACTTTTAGTAACGGTGGTAATCAACTTGAGAGCCCATTAAAATCAGTCAATTTTTTAAGTTACCGGTTCACGTGTTTTTACACAGAAACCATTACTTTCAATAAAACATTCGATATCTTTTATTGTAGTACCTAACATACAACAGCCAATAAATAATCTCTTTTTACCACCGTAAGCTAATTTTAATATACCATCCTTATTGTCTTTATTCACTGCTCTTGTAATAATAGTCCGTTTTTTGTTGTTGTTGTTTTCTCTTGTGTTGGACCAGAATGAAGTCACCATTGGTGTCTTCTGGAAATTCATAATGACATGATCAACCTGTTGTGTTGAAATAGAATTGTCAACTGAAATAGCTGCAAAGTTTTTCTACTGACATTTGGCCAGAAGGACTAATAGTTAGCTATTTTTTCAACCCAGATTTCATCCAAACCAGTGTAAAGAGGTGTCACCTAATATACTAGATAATGAGTAGCAATATGTTTCATATGTTTAAATGTTAGAAGTATTAATCATAAGATAGATGACATTTTAACTCACATTTTTACTGTGATTTGAAATCTGATATATTGGTGTTGCCTAGAAAAGCCTTTACTGAATTTTTATGTGGATTTCATTGGTAGGCCCTCTGGATACGATGGTGTAGTTGTTGTATATACTCGCCCTGGATTAAAATATACGTTTAATTTTAATTCATTTAATATTACAAACTATATTAATTATGTAGTTTTATTATTGATGAATTTCATACTTTTTACTGTATTCATTACCTACCTTCGCTCATTGATAATATTGATTTGAATAATTATGTATATTTTTTGGTGATTTTAATTTAATTTTTTCAGTATACCCAAACTACAACTGACAGAAGTCGTGCACTTGAATTAAATAATTTAATGTCTGCAATTAATGCACACTCTTGTATTTACTTCTAGTACCAAGTTATTTAAAATAAAAATGTTCAATTATGTATATTCTAATTACTCTATGTTTGTTTTAACATATGGTTAATCATTGTGTATAGTTCTTTTTGTATTTTTTGTTTTTGCTTTCTATAGTTTCTTATCCTTATGGCAGTAACTTTATGAATAATAATAATAATGACACTTGCACACACCATCCTGTTTATACGTTTTCACAATCCAGATGACAACAAGTTAAACATATAAGAATCATTAAACCTTTCAAATATGTATTTTAAAACATAAATGATACATAATGAATTAAAATAAAACCTAAATGCTTGTTTGTTTGTATATAATCACAAAGCTACACAGTGGGCTATCTGTGCTCTGCCCACCACGGGTATCGAAACCCGGATTCTAGCATTGTAAGTCTGCAGACATACTGCTGGGCCACTGGGGGCACCTAAATGCAATCTAACAGTTCATCAAATAATGCATATAAGGCGAGAAAAACTGTCAAGTGCTATGGACTCCACTCTCAACAATGTACTTAGACTCACCTCACTCATTATGAAACTAGTGTTATAAGCGCACGTTTCCTGTTACAGTAATGATCTTCAAGAGCGATCTCAACCATGTTTGAATAATTTCTCCCCTAATATTTACTTTGTTTCAGATCAGCCACGCCACTTGCAAAGTCGAAGCTGTGATCCTAAGCGACAGTTTGAAGTTGAATGGCATGCTTATAACCAATAGAAAAAGTGGATATTATTTATCTCAATATCAAAGTCCCTGCAACATTGGCAGCATCTCAGCCACACACAGGTCCCTGTGAGGAAAGTAAAGCAGGAGTATTCTCCTGATATTTGACCCTAGAACTACCGACACACTCTTTAACCCTAAAACAACTGGTACACTTTTTTAAATACCCTTTTACACATTATCAAATGCGTTATAATTCAAAGCTTTATATTATCTAAGTTTATATTCCTTTATTTCAAAAGAAATATCTAAAACAACAATTAAAAACTGCAGTGTTTGTTGTCACATGATCCGCTAGAGGTTACAATTTCTGAACTTTAAAAGCTGGAATAGAAAAACTGTATTTGTGCACGTGTTTTACATTACTGCCAATCCTTGATTCAGGGCAACTCATAATTCGGCCCTACATGACTCCATATTTCTTTTTGAGCCATGGTTTCTGTTAAAGGATATATTCTGGCTCCAGAGGCTTACTGTCCTATGGTTCACATAGGTGCCTACTATTTCACCTGCCAAGGTAACAGTTCTTACTCAGATAGTTGTGGGTGGTTTTGACCAGAGCTAGGGCTGTGGTACTCTGGCTGGTGACAGTTTGGGAATCCCTTAGAGACCTTCCTAAGTGATCGCAGAATTGCCAGGCATCATTTAACCTTGACAGTCCTCATTCATCCCCATTTCTCTCGTTCCTAGGCCAACTCTCAGGAGCAAGGCTTGGTCTACTGGATCTACTGGTCTGGGTACGTAAGACACAAATTCATCATTCTGAGTCTGTGATCGATATCAAGGGTCTTTACAAAATTGGAAAAAAGTCGTATGTCTATGAGTAAAATCTCTTGGTTATGAGTACTACTTTAAGAATAACCAATTCTTCAAATAAAAGCATTTCTTTAAAACTATTTATTTAAAATATCAAGACATGGCCAATTTGCATGCTAGGAAGATGGAAAACTCCACAATAAATTCTGTGGTCATGACACTAAAATATCTCGATATTTATATGTATTATTATTAGGTGATTACAAGTATTAGAAAGTTTCTCTTTATAGGGGAAGATTGATCAGGAAATATGGGAAGTAGGTCTGAATTGATAAAAAAACTAGTTTTAAACTAAGAAATAAAAAGTCTGCACACGTGATGTAAAGTGAAACAAAATCATTATCGTGCAAAGCAAAGAAGCACAGTGTGCATACTTGCATTGACACTAGACAGCTGCCTTCCAACAGGATCAGTGAAACAATTAACAGATATTATCCCTCAAGAAGAATTTCCATTGATACACTTATGTCTCAATCCACGTAAAACTAGGTTTAGATCTATTCTGACTAGGATTGATGCTCTATTCAACACAAGAAACCCCAGTTTTACCCACAAGCGATAAATGTGACTATGTTGCTGATCATTCTCTTATAAAATAGAAAAGCTGTATCTTCTAGATATCACTTATTCAGCTATCAAATAAAATTGTTGCGGATGATCTATCCTACACAATATGTGAAGTTGCATCAATCTGTGGGCAAAATAAATACTGTCTACTAGAGAATAACAAAGACAAAATATAACTAGAACAAAACAACTAAATAACTTTCTGGACTGGGTAATTATACCAAACTACATAGAAACAGACTGAACAAAAAATAAAAAAAATACTATATTAGTAAAAAACAGATAGAAAAATAGAATGTGCAGTGTTTCATAGGAACTATAGAGGTGGTATTATGTTGTATTAAAACTATGTTTAAGCCTTAAAATGTCATTATAGTCCATTTCACAATATCTGTTCATGCTCTATCTGATGACAGTGCATATTAACAGTAGTCCAGCAACATAATTTTCATTGCAAAAGGCCCTTTTTGTAAGGCTTTCGTCCAAAACACATAATTCTTCCTTGCATGCTTTCTATAATCAACAATATGTATAAATAATACTGTCGTCAGACCTTGTTTCAACAGTCTGAACATTTAGAAATCCATGGATGCTGCATCTGGCGCCAGTGATTAATATGGTCGAACAATGTATAACTTGAACAAATGAAAAAATTCAGTGACCATATTATCATACAGCAGTCTTGGCAAGCAACTCAAGTCAACTTACAGTAGTGTAAGTTACATGCATATATAAAGTAGAAATAAAATCTAAATTTTTACATTTTATTTTTACTGAAATCAAAAATATAATTAAACATACTAACTAAAAATAATTTTTATAGATAGCTGTTTGGAGATCATCACGTGTCAGAGCAAAAAAGGTTATGGAAAACTGCACCTTAAATGACAGAAACGTACCATCTTCTTGTACTATAGCAAATAAATGCCAGCAACATCAGAATAATGTTATATAAATAAATAAAACAGATAAGCTTCATGTAATTAAATACCATGCATGCAAAGCATAACATACTAAGTGGAATATCTACAATGTTGGCCTGGCATGGCTAGGGGTTAGGGCACTTGACTCGCAATCTGAGGTCGCGGATTCGAATCCCCGTTCCACATACATGCTCGTCTTTCCAACCATGGGGGCGTTATAATGTGACAGTCAATCTCATTATTCCTCGGTAAAAGAGAATCCCAAGCTGCCTACCCTCTAGTCTTTTACTGCATAATTAGGGATGGATAGTACAGGTAACCTTCGTGTAGCTTTGCGCGAAATTTAACACAAACCAAACGTATCTGTAATGCATTTTCATAATACAATGGCGTGAATAATGAGCTTGGGGATATGGAAAAATGGAAAATGTTATTTTTCGTTACCATGATAAATTGAATTCACACCAGATTTTAATAAATAATTTTTTTAACAAATCGATAGTTCTGTCTTTTATACAACCTAATTAAATACAGGCAAAACTGAAGTTTTCTCATTTTTTGGTTTGTTGTTTGTTTTCTCACTAAATGCACATATGTTTTTATATTAAGATGTTCAGGAGGTTTAAATTAAACTTATAATGATGATTTCTAGTTTTGAACCAACCATCAATACACAATTTTCATAATATTTAATTATGTAGAAATGTATTAACTTAATGTTGAATAAATATGTATTCATGATTCAGATATCTAAAAATGAAATATAGTTGTAGCAAACAACCGTTATTTGCCAGGAAGTATGAAAGAATACTTGCATATATATATATATAATCTATGAATTAAATCCCTACAATAATGCAGAGAAAATAACTTTTACATTCTCCATTATGAACTTTTTCTAAAAATGAAAATTTGTTAACCTAGATATTTGGGTTCATTACGTCCAAATTAGCTTGAAGAACATGATTACTGACTTTTACACAAAACTTTTGTTACCCATTACAATTCGTTATTTCCGTACTAAGACACTTTTGAAACAGTTGTATACCACAAACCGTTTTTGCAATTTTTTTTTCAGGAATTTATGCACATTTTAGTAGTTTTATTCCTGAGACATTTAGAATAGATTTATTTATAACATTTATCAATGGTGCTTATAGGAGTTTAAGCAATTATTTCAATTTGCTTGATGAAGTAAACATTCTTAAAAGTTTTAAAAACATAACAAATTTGATAGTACTTTCATTGATACTGATACCAATAAAATCTAGGACAAAAGTCACAATATATTACAGCATGTTGATATAAAATGTGTTTTCTTTCCAAAGTATTTAAATCTAGCTTACAAAGATTTTTCAAAATTTTTCATACATATAAATTATATAGTTCTAACTATGAAAGGTTGATGAAGAAAGTAAAGGAAGTAACTAAGCTCATTTTTGCATTAGTTGTCTATTGAACTGGGTCGATCAATTACAGCATCACATGTGCTTTCTCATGGGAAAGATTTCTGTAAAGAAGAACATACTATGTGAATGTAACCAGCAATCTTTTCCACTAGTGGGTTAGGCAGTACCTCGAGGAAATTTCGTCGCTTATTTTTCTTTAGAATATCTAGCAGTGACGTAGGTAACACATGTGTTCTGAGAAGGATGACATTATAAAATGTTATGCTATCTCAGTTAGCTTCTCTCTCAAACTGAAGCCCTCAATCTGACAAGTAAAACTTATGTTTTCTTTAACTAGTATAATTCCCTGTTAAGTTTAAAAAGTCCCCTTTGCACTAGTTACTTATTGAACTAGGTCTTCACTTAGGTAATGTATGCACCTTGGAAGGGATGGTATTATATAATTTTGAAAAATAATGGCATACTAAGTTGAACAAGTAAAGTTAATTAATTTTTCATAAATCTCTTATAAAATTATTAGGACAGTTTATAGAGTTAATGAACTAGTAGAGGTCCTGTCTTTCTTCTTGTGTACCCGTCAGTTTTAAGAGAATTTAAGTATTGAATAAAGACTGTTTTCATTCTTTTTTAGATTGTGTCCAATCCTTTCTTTGCTTTGAAATCAGTAAAAAGTCGTATTCAGATTCACTGGTGCAAAACATTTTCTATCGAACCATTCTATATCCTGTTATATTGTGGATCCTGCCTAGTTACTTGAAGAACGTGAGAATAACACAGAGTAGGTACCAAGAAAAAAACATTTTTTGCTCTGACCACAGGATTTAATTTTGCAGAGATTTTAGTTTTCTTCTAATGAATGTTTTCCTATGCTCTTTCAAACTTTTGTGTTAATAAGTTTTAGGCTCTGTACTTTTAATAATTGACAGTTTACATGAGTTATTGGATTTATTACCAAAAGAGTAGTTGACTGTTAGAGAGAGTTGTTGTTGTGCCTTCCTGGACATTGGACTTTCGCTAATTATGCAAAGAATCTGATTCAACTAGATCGACCAATCGAGTTCTCCTCCTTGACTAAGCTCAGTGAATAGGTCATGTACAACAGATGGTTATTGAGGTAGCATATGGTCCAGTGAGTCTGAAACTGAATGGGATATTCTCTTCAGGATTCCCAGGCATTTGCCTATTAAAGTATCTCAACCACATCTCTTGTAAAAGTATCGTCATTTTCTTAAAATTTCAGACAAGTGATTTTGTGGAATATATAGAATTATGGATAGGCAGTGCAATAGTAGATGCAGCAAACATGCTAGTTGTCCCAGAAATATGAGACAAGAAACACCACTGGAGTAGCAGAGTACAGATACCAACAATGATCTTCGGTTCTTAGCTAGATTACAAGCAGTTAGGACAGTCACTGGCTCATAAATCCAATGACAAAAACAAAATTCATTCTTAGCTCTCCAAGCATCGAGTGATTTTTCACAGTAAAATTTGATTAGCATTTGAATATTAAAGTTACATTGGTTAGATGACCACAAAGTTAACTTCCCAAGTTATCAGGTGGTTTTCTAAGATAAAATTCTGCAAAACTCGTAGTGGAATTTATGTAGAGCAGACCATGTGGTATTGTTTTATAGCATCAGTGCATTTAAGTGTTTACATATAGCTCCTCCATATGCAGTCAGAGCGTCGTATACTTTCTCAGTAGAGTATAAGTCAGGTTGGTATGAATTTGAGTTGAATATCTATTGCTTCAGGATATTTTGTCTATATTTATTTTTCTGTCATTTAAACTTTAGCGTGAGAATGGAGACAATGTCTTGATAGTTTTGGTACTGGTGTTTGTGATTGTTTTGGTTATTAAGTATGTTTTACAGTGGAATAATGTACTTAGCTTTCTGAGTGTGTATTAATGTATACTGTAGTGACAACATTAATATTAATCATGGCCAAAAGAAAGTTTTGCTGAAAAGTCTTAATCCAGTTGAATTATCCTAGGGATTATTTAGTTTGATGCAGAAAAAAATCTGTTGAGATTAGTGGCTTATAGATGACAGCACATAAAGTACTGTAGCTATTGAGAGAGCAGAGGTGGCTCATATAAGTTAACATGGTTATGTTGAATAATCTGGAGGCAGTCTGTCTGATGCTATTAGTATATACTGATGTCATACAAAATTATTTGTGAACATTGTTTAACATCAATGAATCAATTACATTGTGAATAGGACTGTCAAGGAGCATATGAATTGAAATGAAGGATTTGATTAGGATATCAAGACTTTGAGTTATGAAGTAAATTGTGATGACTGACCTGTTCTACTGATATTCTAATTAGCGCTGGTAAGAAATATTTTCCAGTTTTGACGCTAAAATGTTCGGCCACTTGTAAGAATTGATATTTTGGTTATATGCAGTATACCCGTGAGTATACATAGGTCTGCAAGTGATAGTATTGAATAAGGCTATAGTTAGTAGTTGTGGCTAGGCCATCACAACATTTAAATCTACCCTTTTAACTGATCTTTTGACCAATTAAAATCCAGGTAACCATACATAATTTAGTCTTGACTTTTGTTCTGTCTGAACAAATTCTTGACTCTTTTAACTAATTAATTTTTGACTGGATGTTTCATAACTTTTATTTATTCATTATGCCGCCCTTGCTATGGCAGATTACATCTTTTTGAATGAAATTCACAACCAAAGCCCTTCAATCACTAAGACCAGCTGTGAAATACCATCTGTCTCTGCATTGCCTCCATAGTCCAGTCTGCCTGCTGTCCTGGAAACGAAATATCAACAACTGTTGGTGAGCACCATATAGAATGTTGTACCTTTTATTACTTTATCATACCCTTCACATTTGGTAACTCAAAGAAGTTACCTGTAATTTCCAACATATTTGAAGAATTGATTAATCATGAATCATTAGTGTTTGATATTTGGAATCACCATAGTTATGATACGTATACATGAGTAGAGAATGAAAAATTACCCTTCTTTCAACCTTGAATCATAAGTGTGTGACAATTTGGAATTTTATGATCTTTATATATGAGTAAAATATGAGATATTATCCTTCTGTCATCTCGAAGTATCAAAAAGCAACATTATGAATCGTCATTTCTATATCTTTGAACACGAGTAAAATATAAGACATTACATTTCTTTCATGGTGAATCATTAGTGTGTAAATTTGTTTATTGTCACTTTTTTGATCGTAATGCACCAGTAAAATATATTACATTATCCTTGTTCATAATTTTGAATTTTCAACATATATATTATTTGCTAACCTTAGTGATCAAAGTGCATCTAAGGTACAGGAATTTTATAATTATGAAATGGCGTTTTTATAATTTTATATTTTTACGTTGTAAATTTCTTAAAGTTTTCTTGTTAGTGAATATTTTCATCAACAGTACAACAATGCAGGTATTGTTGCATACGTTTGATACAAGATTTTTGTTGAAGAGGTAATAGTAACTAGAGTTTTCGGTAGTGAATAAATTTTCGGTAGGGTTGAATTGAAATATTAGTGAGTGGGTGAATTTATCTATAGAAAGTAAAATCTTCAAACTTTAGCTTAAGCCAAATGTAAACTTTGCTAAAAAATGTATTTTACTTATGATATACGTTGTCTTATGTTAAAGTTGTTCTTGTTATGAATATTATTAAATATTGAATATAATTGGTGATCATTGCTCAAGGGATTATTTTTGCAACGTATCAAAGGGCATATGTCTGTTTGTTGAATTTTTATAAAGCTACTCGAAATCTGAGTGTGTGCTACTCATCTAGAATTTTGAAGTGATAGGCTAGAGGGAAGGCTGCTAGTCAACACCAACCATTGCCAACTCTTTGACCTATCTTGTTGGACCAAACAGTGGGATTTGACCATAACTTGTAGCTTGAACAAAGTATGAGTTTATTATATTGGTTTTAAATTATAAAGTTATGGATGGCCTGAAGGTAAAGGAAAGGTAAAGAATGTAGTTATGCTACCCAATGCATACAGGAAAAATTCAAGGAAGGAAAGTTCCAGTATGGATACTAAGTATGGCTTTGGTATTTGCCAGCAGCACAAAAGTAGCTCAACTGTGGCTGAACAGGTCCTTATATGATACACAGAAAGATTGTGTTACTTATAAGTGGGTGAAACACGTTGATAATCTAGGACCATGTGTTACTGTTGAACCTTTTATGCTCTGGTTCGATCAGGAATCAGAGGTCGAAACTGAAGAGACAAAAAACGATCAGAGTATTGTTTTTATCAGCTTATCTCAGCAGATGGCTGTGAAAATGAGAAAATGAGGAAGCACCTGCAGAAGAGGTGCTGAATATTTGTAGATGCCCTTTGAGTGGCAGAAAAGACCGTGTTAAAATGAATATGAAATGGGCAGCATTACATATGATGATCAATAATACTAACATCTCACATTTCCATTTTACAAGCAATGCTTGGAGAGTCGATTTGGCAATCACCTCATAGTTAGGCATCACTACCCACTGGATAGATTTTGCTTTTCGTCAACATTCTGCATTTCTTGATCTGAGACATCTTACAATTGTGCACATGAATGAAAACATTGGTTAGAAATTTTTTGGTTTTATTTAAGCTGGCAAATTCAAATAAGCAAAGCTTATATTAAGTTTTGAGACAATAGTCCAAACATGGTTAAAGCTATGCAGATAAACAAAACGTGAGCCAAGGATGCTTGATACATTCTCTGTAATTTGTCATTAAGATGGAAGCATACAGAAAAATAAGTTTGTTTGTTTATTTGTTGGAAGTTAAGCACAAAGCTACACAATAGGCTATCTGTGTTCTGCCCACCACGGGTATCGAAACCCGATTTATAGCGTTCTAAATCCGTAGACATACCGCTGTGCCACTGAGGGGAGGGAAAAAAAGAAGTAAAAGAATATTGTCAATTGTCAGATCGATCATGGGGCAATTCAAGTACTCTTCTTCTACCATAGAAAAACTTTTCATGTTTCAGATGGCTCGTAATTGGTCAGTCCACCATCTTATACAAGATGTGTCAGAGAGATGAAATACCTCGTATTACATTCTCGAAAGGCTAGTGGAACAGCAATGGGCAGTTCCTGTGTACACTGCAGAGAATAACATCAAGACACTTTCAAAAACTAGGGGGACTATGGAGGAAATCATTTGCACAATTCTTAGGCTACTTGAAAAAAATGTCCACTGAGTTTCGAAGAAGTCTGTGTATCTAACATAGTTCCCACAGTGACCGTGTTGTATCACAATGTGGAAAAACTGAATGAAATTCCAGGACATCTTGCTCTACATTACTACTTTGGAAACCACGAAAATCACAATTGTCACATATCTGAACGCTAGCTATAAACTTCGTTTCTTCCACTTCTGTTAAGGTGCCTAATCCATATGAGCCCTGTTTGATTAAGTATGCTAAGGGTTTTATTTTTGTATTCATGAAATAACATTATATCGTGTGTAGCAGTTAGAGACAAAAAGGATATGTTTCCATTCCCCTTTTTCATAACACTTTTATCTCTCTTGATCAGTACTTTAGTCAAAGATAGTGGATGGCCATGGGAAATCAGTTCATTTTCTCTGATACTGTGCAACAATTTCATGAAACATTTCGAAACCTAATTACTTCCTGCCATAAACTTAAACCATTCAGAATTTCATTGTTGGTGATATATTTTCTGAGTGGCCAAACCAACGACAATGTTTTCAATGAAGATGACAAATGTTTTTATTCTACCCGACGTTTTGGTTTATGCCTTTTCAATGGTCTTTTAAAATCACAAGTTACAAAACTGATAGTAACCAAAAAGAATATTTTGAAGTTGTCTGTCGTCTTCATTGAAAATGGTTTCCATCCGTCATTCAGCATTGACAACGTAAAAAATGTTTAAAAAATGAGAACGTTTTCAGCAACCTTAATTTCCTTCACCCTACTATCACATTTAAAGTTGAATGGGAATAAGTAAATATACTTCCTTTATGGGATATGTTGATAACAGAGAAAACTTAAAACCTGTTTTCACATAATATTATAAACCGACACATTTTTAAGTTCTGTTTATTTCTTTTAATGCCACCACAAACATATCAAAACATCAATTATATTTTCGGTTTTCAAAGAACTCCATCATATGCAACACTTTATTACAAACTGCCATTTTAGAGCAGGAAAAAGACCTGTTTCCATGAAGACAGAGAAAGACCAACCAACGATGATATGAAAACTCGCACAAATCTACTTGAAGTTTTTCTGCACTAGCCATCCTTAATTTAACAGTGAAAGACTAGAGGGAAGGCAGCTAATCACCACCACACTCTACCAATTCTTGGGCTACTCTTTTACCAATGAATAGTGAGGTTGATCATCACATTATAACGTCCCCACGACTGAAAGGTGAGCATGTTCGGTGACGGAGATTCGAACCCGCGATCTGCAGATTGCAAGTCCATTGCCCTAACCACCAGTTCATGCCAGGCCCAAAATATTAAAGAAGAATAACTTTAGAATCTCATTCAAGTATCCGAATAATATTAAAGATAACTTGACTTCAAATAGAACCGTACCTGAAGATAAAAACAACAACAAAGTGTTTATATTATACCATGTCAATCCTGTGATAAACATTATGTAGGTGAAACCAAAAGAAGTGTTGACACAAGAGTTTCTGAACATACAAATAGACATTAAATATGGAAATACAAATAAACTAATTTTTCTTCATGTGATAGATTCTAGCCATCAAATGGATTGGAAATCAACAGTGATTTTATTCAAAACAGATAGGTACAAAAAAGAATCATTGAAAGCTGCTTATTCAAAAGCTTGCCAAATTTCAACATCTGCAAAGGCCACATTAAGCTAAATAGCTTTCTGACTTCCTGTATATTTAATTAATTCAAAATTCTGGGGACATGTAGGTATTGTAGACTAATTTTCCTGCCAGAAGACAATGTGACGCTAAAGAGGACAAACGAATGTGTCAAAACTATTTTCTCCAACATCAAGTTTTCTGACAACTTTTCCCTTATTCTTGCATGTTTCATAATTATTTATGCAATGATGATTTTCATTGTAAAAATAAAATATGTAAGCAAACTAGAGCATTTCTTTCAACTATCATTTTACATGTGGAGGATTTTGTATTTTATTTATTGTATAGCCAAAAGTGAAATCACTACAATCTAATTAACACCAGTATACGTTTTGGCTTAGGTATTGTTTTTATGAAATCAGGTGGTATTCTTACTTTAAAATTTGTTATATATTTTTATAAAAATATAAAGGAGATATATAGAGTTTCTAAACATTCTTTGAAAACTCAGGGTCATTAATGTCATTATGTTAGAAATAGGTATGAAAATAACTTATGTAAGTATCATTCAGAGTTCAGTTTTTCTTGGAAAAAATTGTGAAATCACCGCGTTTATGGTCTAAAATGATACTGTTTTGGTATAGGAAAGACCTAGTAATTTTCCCTGATTTTAAAGAGTTGGAGTCTTGGTAATCATAATACATATAATATTTAGGTGGTTTAAAAGATATCACACTCACTCCTTGTGTTGCCACTTTATACCACAGGTAGTCATTGTACTGGGAGTAACAACAATTGGAAGCACAATCGAAAGAATAATCTCGGTGGGGGTAAGGGTGTAAAACACTATCTTACCCCACTATGTGCCTCATTCCCTTAAAGAGATTGAAACTGATATTGACTCATACAGAACAGTACATTTATATTAATTGTTTTAAAATACTAAATAGTTTTATACTATACTATGAAGAAGTAGTAGCTCATGTTTGAGGAACATTTTCAAAATGTATGGCCACATCTATTATCTGATTCAAAAATATCCTAATTCAACTGGATGTCTTAAGCCAGATATCGAAAATCTGATATTTGACTAACAATACTACTTGTCCCATATCCTACTATTTGCTAATGTGCACCCTCCTCAAGAATGACAGCTTAATTCTAATAGGCTACTAACCTGACAAACTTGCTTGCCTTTTAAGGGTGGATAGGGCAAGGAACAAGAGTTCTGAACAGTGAGTGAATATTGTATTGCTTACATACAATGATACATTAAAAATATCTCTCTGACGAGTTCCTGCAGGAACAACAGAGCTTGTGGAGTCAGCAGAGGACCAGCAGGAGATTCTGAGGCATAAACACCAAGATAGTAAATGACAAATGCATAAAAATTGTACTAAATCTGTCATTTTTACATTTTGATAAGGAGATGTAAATATTGCCCTTGAGAAGCTCTTTGAATATTGTGTCATCATAATCTTTTAAAAGACTAAACTTTCAGATCCTGAAGAACTCACTCACAGGTTTTAACTTCATACAACATTGTGATTCAAAGACTGGAATGATCATTGCAGCTTTACAGAACAGCAACTTTACAAACTATCCAAATAGCTAATTCAAAGTTGCCTTCACACATCCAAATCACCAATATGTACATGAAATGCAACTCCACACATCATGCTGATAATTGAAGGCTCTTAACATGTCAATTGACAAGAATTGCTAAGCACTAAGGTGACCAAGACCCCTGTGCAGACCTTGCTTTTGCTAATTCTACCTTGATTGGCAAAGTTACTTAGTGTAAGGGACACAATCTCTACAGTAATCATTTCAGGTATAAGTTGCTTTTGTGAAAACTAGAAAAAAGTGGTATAAAACAATATAAAATCCCATATGAGTATGTCAAACTATTTGGCGATACTCCTACATTTAAACATCTGTCTGTCATCAAGTAAAATCAAAGCAACGAGTTAGCATGACCATTTTCACGTGAACTTTTTTCCCAGTGATTTTTCCAAAGCTTATGGGTGGTACAGGAACCAAAAACATGGTGTTGTCTGTCATTTTCAATCCATACAGAACAAGATAAGGCAAGGCCTTCATGTGTAGATACATTAACCAATGTGACTATGATGATATGCAGAAGAGGCATTAGGTATAGCAATTCCTATCTGAACTACAATGACATGTAGATGCAGAAGTTATCTTTATCTTAGATGATATACACAGAACCATAAATATACCTAATGATGTAGCTCCAGGTCCAGGTGGTACAAGAATCTTCAACTTTAAGAAGTTAACAAAAGCCACCTTGTAGAAGTGCAAAGTTCAAAATATTTAGGAAACAGGTAGTATCCTTGAAATACAGAATGATACCTTTATCAAATTCTTATCCAGACCCATGGAATACTACTCATTTTTAAAGTCCATTGGATCATGATTTTATAAAACATTATTAGCAACCCTCAGAAATGATTTAGCTGAAAAGCTAGCCTATCTGACTGAACCACTACTACTACTACCATCATCATTAGATGGTTATCTTAGTGGAAAAGAAACCTGAATTTGCAACTCATACATGTGAGGGCTTTGAAGCCAGTTAGAAGACTTTGGTAATAGATCTGTATCTGGAAGATGCCTAAAATGCAGTACAGCCCATTCTTGCTGACAAAATGCTGAGACTTAGCATGAGTGTAATATGTGTAAGTTGGATCATAGCTACGCTAATAATGGCTGGAGATGGCTTGAATGGGTAATGAAGAAAAACTTTAATATAAGTTTAACATAACAGCAAATGTACAACGTTTCGACAAGGTTTTGTCATAATCAGAACCTTGT
>NW_013667894.1:5872-7655 GCF_000517525.1 Limulus polyphemus | reverse complement strand
ACAAGGTTCTGATTATGACAAAATCTTGTCGAAACGTTGTACATTTGCTGTTTTGTTAAACTTATATTAAAGGTTTTCTTCATTACCCATTCAAGCCGCCTCCAGCCATTATCAGTCTCAAAGTGGGTTCCTCGTCACCGAATTTGAATAGTTACCCTAACTTCCAAAAGATGCATTATGAAGCATGGAAGCTGGCAACCAGACTCTATCACCATTAAGGATAACCCATCTCTCCAGTTCTCTTCAACATCTAAACTATGAATCTAGCCTGCCAGAAGTCGTGTGCTAATCTTTACTGTTGACATTCTGGTGTACAGCAGAGGTTCCAGCAAAGCTGAAATCCAAAGTAAAAATCAATAATTTCTTTACAGGGCTGAGGAAATGATGCAGCGATACATAAATTGTCATCAATCATGCCAAAGTCACAACCATGTTCTGCTATCTCTCTAGAAACAGTGAGGTAACCTTTGAAAAGAAATTCAACTCAATCATCCACATTTATACCATGATAACCAAAGACATCAATGCACTGAAACATATTGCTGGAAATAAAGTTAAAAAAGTCATATACTTATGTTCTACCAGTTTCCTATGACCCAATCCTGGAGTGCTATGCAGGTATACAATATTGTAAAGAAACAATACACTTATAAAACTGTTTAATAGGCCCGCAAGAAATTAATTTCGCATTTTGGAACACTTTCATTAACCACTCCCCAAAAAAGGTACATCACTTCTCGTTAGTGTAGCCTATATGATGTGTAAAGTTTAGTATACTCTAATCCCTTATAGTGATGGCACACTACGAGACACACATTCGGCATGTAATGCTGTTTGAATACAAAAAAGCAAACAACGTTTCTATAGCCATAAAGAATATCAAAGAAGTTTATGGAAATGTTTTAAGCGTTCGTAAGTGTCAACAAATTTCGTTCAGGTGACGAAACTTTGAAACCTTAGAAACTGTGATGGCAGGAGCCGACACATTGGAATTGATATTGATACTCTGAAGATGCTTGTTGAGTCTAACCCAAGGCAACACACTTGTGAAATGGCCCTGAAATTGCATGTCTCTCATGAAACAATGTGTTAACATATAAAAATATGGAAAAACTTCATGAAGAAGGTGTTTGGGTGCCTCACGAACTCTCCGATGATCATCGTTTCCAACGTGTGAACGTTGCTTCATCTCTTCTGTCGCGTAATGTGTGTGAACCATTTTTGGATAGAATTGTAACCAGTGATGAAAAATGGATTCTCTATGCAAATATTAAACGCCAAAAACAATGGCTCAGTCCTAGACGCTTTGTATTTGCTGGGACATCAAAGGAGTAATTTAATTCGAAATTCTCAATCCACAGCAAACTTTCAATGCAGAGATCTATAGTCAGCAACTGGAACATTTAAATCAAGCCATTCATCAGAAACGCCCTTCACTGGTCAATCGGAAAGGTGTTCTTCTTCTCCACGACAACGCACGTCCACACGTGGCATGTTTGACGCAACACAAGATTATGGAGTTGGTTTGGGAAGTTCTTCCCTACCCATCATATTCTCCTGATATGGCACCATCAGATTATTATCTTTTTTCGTTCGCTGCAACACCATGTTAATGAGAAAACATATGCAAATATGGAAGGTGTTATAGAGGACATCGACATGTTTTTTTTTGCCAAGTGATTCCTTTAATCAGGGCATTAACGATCTGATTGTAATATGGAAAATTTCATCGATAAGAATGGAGACTATTTCATTTAATAAATGTTTTGTTATGATTTATAAG
>NW_013667894.1:0-5201 GCF_000517525.1 Limulus polyphemus | reverse complement strand
ATCTAATAATGTGACTAGGAACAAAAGCTGATTTATCTAACTATTAATTTCAATTGAACTATTCTTTGTATTATCACAGTGTTTCTGTTATATTTCGTTTAGTGTCTAAGCTTACAGTGAAGTACCACATCGCTTTCATAGACCATGCAGTCTGCATATTTTAGCGTCTCAGTGTGTTTTGTAATCAGTGTAGATATTTTTCATGAGAAGGTCTTGTCTGTAGGTAATGTTTCGTTTGATGTGGCTGGGTGACAGTTTTGGTAGTGAAGATATTGTGGTTTTTTGTATAGGTCAGTATATAGAAAACTATATTTCAAGGATACTTACATTAATGGCATGTATTTCTGTCGGAGAATATTCAAGTGTGAATTTTATTGATTGATGGGAAGAGTAAAATGTTATTGTCCATAGTACAAAGAAAGCTGGACACTGAATGATTTTGAGGAAATACGTAGTGTCTTTGAAATGAGAAAGAAGAGTGCTTGGAAGGCCTTTTCTATAGTGATCAACATAAGCAGGTAGCTTTCTAGTAGCTATATTAGTGTTAGGAATGATCTGGCAGCCAAGATTGTTTAGTTTATGGATTTTTTGGAAGTAAGTGAAACCTCTCTTGCAAATTTATTTTGGTGTCAAATATTCAAAAATATTTTCATCAGTTTGGTTTGTCTGAAATAACTGTTTAATTTGTTATTAATTTAATGGTCTTTATAAACTCATTAGTTGGGTCATAAGTAGGTATTGTGTAAAATGTTGTATGGCTGAGTTTTTGATGAACTTCAGTGACTCATGGATTATAGTATTTGTAAATTCTTAGTGGTGTCTGTGTGTCTGTATTTTATGCTCATTATATCTAAGAAGTTTATGTTTAAGAACGTGCTCGTATAAAATATATGTACATCACATATCTAACCAAATTAATATATTGTCAATATTTCTTTTTTAAGGAACCTGGAAACAAGTTGCTATTTCTCGCAGCAAAGATAAGGTCAGCAAAGTAAGTCTAGTTGTTGTAGTGATCCTGATCGGTGTCGTCATCGCCCTTTGTGTTTTCTCCGTTTGGATGTGTGGAATGTGCAATTTTATTTCGAGGTGTGTTCAGCAACATGTATACCATTATTTAGGTTAGGCTGTAACTTGAGGAAATAGATTTTGTTTACAGAAATAAACATATATACAACTGTAGTTACACAAACAATTTGAAAGTTATGGAAACTTTTAAAGAGGAAAAGTGAGGGGGGGGGGGTCCTCTGCAAAATTAAAACCAGTGGACACTGAGTCAAGGGAAAGTAAAAATAAGAAAATAGAATTGCTTAATATAACATTTCGTGGCAACTTATCCAATTTTTATCAGGTAATGACGGTAACACTTTTACAAAACCTGCTGACAAATAATTATTACTATAGTTATTACGATTTGCGCTAAGACACTTTATATATTTGAGTTTTAAAAATGGTAATATAAATTAACCAGTCTAACTTTAAATATGCATACCAAAAATTATATTTAGCTGGGAATCTGGAATTTTATTACATGCTTTCAGATACTTTAGACATCAGGCTAATTGAAAACCACTGTGGATTTTAGCCCCGCCATTTGATAGTAAATTCCCACATTCTGAGCCCTTGATTTTTGACACAATCCCTACTTTACATTTCTTGCATTATTTTTTTCTTGTGAATAGTTAGCCTTGTTAATAGTGAGAATTGGAGATGTATTACATGCAATTTATATAACAATTTAGATTCATTTACCTGATTACTTGTTATATAATACAATTGAGGTTACTATTCTTCTGAAGAGAATTTTACCCAGAAAAAATCTCAGATTCGATTTAATCCTAGAAAATTTAATTACTTTTCTCAACTTGGCCGAATGTGTACTAGCACCACTGTATAAATACTATTTTTTTCATAATTAAGAAATGAATAATGCTTTGGATTGTCTATGGATGTTTTCATGATTTAGTAGGAAAACATGGTAATCAATCTTCCCACTATATAAGACTGGATACATTGCTGTTAAGAAGTTACTTTATAGCATTATACTTTATACTTTAAAGTTTTTGAATGACTTTATAAGCCACTTAAAATGTCACACAGTGTTTTAAGTTCTACTTTTAACGTTGTTATTTATATAATTGATGGAGGTATCGTTTAGATGATATCAAGAATCTAGTCATTTTCGACAATATCTAGAGACAAGCTTACATTGTTTATAAATACGAGTAACCAGCTAATGTTGAGTAAGGAGTACTGAATGAGAAGTTAGTGAGAATTTTGTGAAGTATTAGTAAGTTGATTGTTTATGAGAAATTAGTTTAATGTTAGAAAAATTACTCAATATTAACTATTGCATCTATTTTGCTATTCAGTTACTTGGTGAGTTAAGTGTTTATCTATCAAATGTAATTAAGTTAGGCGTATGTCTTGCAGTATAATTGAAACATTCTGTTTAACGTGAAGTCTACATTTAGTTGAGAAGTTCATACTGAAAAGTTTATTTATGAAAATAGGCCTACAAGTGAATTAACTGTAACAAATTTTATTTATAAAATATCCCCACGTGGACTGGACTTTGCATTATTTTTACCAACTAATCGAAAGGAATCCACAGGATTATAGGACATGTTACAACAATAATATAAAAACTATTATTTTCGTTGTATGTGTAACATCATAGAAAAACATAGGGTTTGTACAAAATTAATGAAATAGAAATGAAAAGTAAGTACTATAACCACTTTATTTAGTCATGAGTCGTTGTTAAGTGTGACGTGTAGAAAAAGTGTAATACTGAAATAACAATACATTCTTAGATTTAAATATATTGACTCATAACTGAATTGCAATGCAAGTATTGCTTGGGTATGAAGTGAATTTCAACTACAAAATTCAAGTATTTTCCATTGCAAGCTATTCGTCTTTATAGTAAGTCTTAACTTAAGAAATAAACGTTGACTCAATGGAGAAAATAAGAAGCTCGCTGTGGCTATGCAACTTTTGTTTTTTCACAAACACAAAACATACACAAATTTGAAATTCCATAATATAAAATAGTGTTTGAAATTATACTTGTTGGTCAATGAGCCAGTCACCAAATGAATAGATTAGAAATCACTAATGTTTTCAGTTAGCCTGATATCTGAACTGTCTGGAATTAAGTGATGGACAATCCTGGTTCTCAACTAAGGCCCATTTTTTACCTCATTTGACATACCTCAGAAACTGGCCTTTAGCTCTGAAATGATTGGTTTTAGACATATTCGATTAACTGAATATTATTCAGTGCTCGATTATGCGTATATTGATGTATATTTTGTAGAAGTTCTGTGTGAAATGTTTGAGATATCTGTGGAAACAAAATCCGTTAACGTATACATTCTATTAGTTTAGCCTTTAGAAAAGAAATTAGCTGTGTTTACTCACAGTTTTATATATCAAACATATATATCTATACAAAAAAATTAAAGTAAAATTCAGGAGACTTTTTTTTTCTCAAACTTTCTATAAAAATTACTTACTTTTACAAAACCGTAACGAATAATAAATTCTATTAATCATACAGTTCTATCTCTTAGCTACAAAATGCACATTATTTGATGGATGTAAATTTGGTAGAAGAGTATACAGTCAGATGGTCATTAGTATCGTAAATAAAGGAACCCTCTTCCGCCCCTGAGAGGCAGATAACCTCCACAAGGGGTCAACGTCTGCAACAAAGTCCCTGGGGTTGTCACCTAATGCTCAAATGAATTCAACTTTAAAAATATAAATTCTTTGTCTTCTCCACATCCACGACGTTTCTTACTGTGTTTTTAGAATACGAATATCCACACTGATATTGAGACAGAACAAGGAAGGTCGATTGATACATATATATATATATATATATATTATAAGATTCTGCTATAGAAAACAGGGTGGGAGAGAATATATGGAGAGGCCTATCCTATCTGGGTCTTTGATAAAGTTAGACCTGATATGAAAAACACAAAATAAATATAATTTCTGGAAACCAGATACATTTTCCTCTCAGATTTTCTAATTACTGTTTTCCAGAACTTTTATAAAACTATTAGTGACGATCTATTTCATATACTCTAACATTGATAAACCATTCAAAAGAGAGAAAGTGGTAACCATGGAAGGCCTTCATCAACATTCAAAGGGAATAAGACTGCTGAAAAACAAAGTAATGTATGGCGTAGCTGGAAAAGTAAAATATTTTGAACCATGGTTACCACTTTCTCTTCACTAGTGCAGCAGAGATCGATACCCTGCCAGTTTTGTAGGATTTGATAAAGGGTTTTTTCAGAGCTTGTCAACTTCCTCGACCTAACTCTGTTGCATGCATCCAAGTGATGGTCCACCCATGTAGTTGCTTTGCTCTCTGTCACCCGTATAGGGAGTAGCCACGCTGAATTTTACATAGTATTGCCTGTGAAAATATTATGTTGGAACACTGTATATTTGTGGTTCATTGCTTTCAGCAATCTAGAGGAGAGCTTGCTTTATGGTTTTCAGCTTCATCTTTGCGCTGCTTGTTGGAAGCTTGAATGTTCCGCAAGTCTTATACAAAATCTAGTTGCTACAAAAGACTATGAATACCCAACCAGTTAAATTGTTCTGTCTATGATGACAAATAGCTGTCTACCGTGGTCTGTAAATAAACTGCTGACATGATTGTAATGTATTTCCTCTGCTGAATCTATAAATTTTCATGTCTATGTTGATTTTCCTAGACTCCAGTGACGCTAGATGTTTATTCCACATAGACATCTGAAATCTGATTATCTCAGTGGTGACTGCATAGCACGTTGTGCACCCATGACTGGCTCCTGAAGCACTTTTTGGACAATCCTTTCCTCTTATTTGTGTCTGGGAGGATCACGTATAGCTGGAATTGAAATTGGCTGTGGCTCAAAGATTGAATACATGATGTTACATATTATAAATCCAAAGAGCCTAAAACTGAGTTAAATTGTAATTTAGATTTAGTAGTTAAATAAATGCCGATACATCTTCAATTAATGATATTTGCCAACAAGATTTATACACACAGATTTCTTTTATTTAATACAAATATATTTTAATATATAAACAATAATACAATTTACAATAACAGTTATTAGAAATAGTTATTAAAAACAATGATTTATATACAAAAGTTTTATAAACTTACAAGGAATATAAAGTATTCT
>NW_013667893.1:195392-200799 GCF_000517525.1 Limulus polyphemus | reverse complement strand
TGAGTATTCAGACAATCTTTTATTGTCTGGTCTTGCTCTTTTATTCTTTCTAGCCTTACACAGCCCATCTAATGTCATTATCTTTAAAAGAGCCAATTTGTCTAATTTAATATATAACGTTATGCTTACTAGTACCACTATTAAGCATAAGGTTACCAACACTGAATTAGATAATTTCAATTATCTAATCTCTGTCCTTCAGCTGTAACTCGTAAGCGATCTACATGCTGTTAGAAATCCTTAATACTTAATCCTGACTTTCTAGGATGTAAATGCTTAGTGTCTTCTAGTATATTTGTTAATTCCTTAATGTCTGTTTCTACATTTATACTCTGAATTAATTGTGATTCTTTCCTGGTTAATAGTTCTTGTAATTCTGGAATCTTTACATTTAATTGAGTTCCTATATATTTAGTTTCACTTCTAAAGCTAGAGGACAAGGTAATACCTTGACCATGAGACGAGCAATTTCTGGCTAATCTCAGGTAACCACTGTCTCTTAATTTAATTATTCTAGTATGGTAGTCAGATTGATCTACATTCGATTTTGGACATACAACTGATAAAGTAAGTTCATACTTAACGTTAAATAACCAACTTCCTGGAGTCCTGGTCTAATAAAAATAGAATGGCTTAGGAATAATTATTCTTTTCTTGCATAATTCATTCATTATATTTTTAATTCCTGCAAATATTATATAATTGCAAGTTACAAAAGGTAGTGAATAAATACCTGACTTAGGGTCACAGACTCTGATGGGTCCCTCTATACAATTGAACAAGTCTTCTTCAGTCATTTCTATATAAGTATGCTGATCACTCGAAACAGCAATGCATGGTTTACCACTTTCTACAGTTAAAGCCAGTGAGTGATTTATCGTCAATGGTAAGGATATATACAATTTGAGCATTCTATCGGTTGCCTTCAAAGGTATTTCTATAAACATCTGTAAGGTATCTCTAACTGCTGCTATCGTTACGTCAGCCCATGTGTAATACATGTGAATCTGATCACTATGAGTAGGTGTTACAAAATGTAAGTGTGGAGGTAATTTTCTTTCAATTTCATCTAACACTCTTTATAACTTACTCGGTGGTAGAAATTATGAACTCAACTTTTTATCTGCAACTACATACAATGTTTGTATCAGCTTAGTTAACTTCGTCCTGTTACTTCCTACAGTAAACGATAACTGTTGTAAATTATTCTGAATTCTAGTATTAAAAAACTAACATTTCAATTCCTGCTTCATGTAACTACGTTTGTATTATTCTAGTGTGTATCAATGCGTTAGTAATATTCACTGAAGCTCTAGATTCTTTTCTAATTTCTTGTAAATTATTCTGAATTCTAGTATTAAAAAACTAACTTTTCAATTCCTGCTTTATCGTTTGTCTTATTCTAGTGTGTATCAATGCATTAGTAATATTCACTGAAGCTCTAGATTCTTTTCTAATTTCTTGTAAATTATTCTGAATTCTAGTATTAAAAACTAACATTTCAATTCCTGCTTTATCGTTTGTATTATTCTAGTGTGTATCAATGCATTAGTAATATTCACTAAAGCTCTAGATTCTTTTCTAATTTCTTGGTAATGAAATTCAATTGTTTTATTTAATTAATTCATTATAGTTGCCTGTTCACCTATTAAATGTATCATTTCCTTAGATACTTGTCTCGGTCGTTCTACCTTCTCATCTAATTCCTGTAAATCACCAGTGGCTGCTGTTCCAAACAAGAATTCCAAAATACTTCCACCTGCATTTATTAAACCTCGTCTCTGTCGAGTTCTGTCTGATATGGATACGCTATTTTTAATATCTTTTAATTCTAATAACAGTTCATGATATTGTTTAATTAAAGTCTTATAATTTTCTTGTAAGATTCTTGCTAACTGTAACATAGCTGTTCCCTGATGTCTCATGTGATATAATGTCACATCCTCTGAACCTTTTGTATCAAAACTGACTTGAGTATTCACATTCAACAACTTTTCAAACATTACTAACTCTTCTTGTGATCACACTAGTAACCTAACATACTGCGGAAATGATATTTAAAATTACCCTCTTCATCAAAAACCACACCTACCTTGTTCTCCACTGGAATGATACATTCTGTCCAGTCCACTCTAGTGTTTCTGGTTCTAATATTTCCTCTTCATCATCGAAAGATGAATCAAATTCACATATGTTATCAGCCTCTTCAAGTAAACCGTTATCTCGTTCTTGTTTTTTAGTTTCGTCTGCTACACACTCATGTTGGTAAGGTTTATAACCCCTAATTTTCTTTAACCTATTCACATGTACTAACTGTTTACCTTTTCCATAGATTTCCTGAATCTCAAAAGTAACTGGACTCGTTTGTTTAAGGATTCTAAATGGACCTTTCCATAACTTTGCTAACTTCTTAGTGTTTCCTCTCTAAATATCTTTATGTCACTAAACCTGTGCCTTCTTATTTACTTCTTCAGCAGCTTCATTCAAATGTTCGTTAGCTAACTCAAATCCTAACTTCATTCTATGTAGTAGTTCCACCGTATAATCGTAATTTACTGCATAATTAACTTTTCTAGGAGCTAATGTCTCCTCTCTAAGTGTTCTTCAAAACTTGCAGCAAACACTATAACATCATCTAAATAACAGAAACATTGTGAATTTTGCGAGTCTGATAATACAAGATCCATTAATCTCTGGAATGTTGAAGGGGCAAAAGGCATTCTGTTAAATTGGTATTTACCTGAAGGTAATACAAAAGCAGTTTTAGCTTTATCTTCTTCTTCTATCACTATCTGCCAATATTCACTTTGTAAATCCGAAGATGAAAAGTATTTACTCTTACCTAACCTATCTAAGAGTTCTTGGATATTAGGTAATGGGCAGATGTCTTTGACTGTTACTCAGTTCATTTTCCGAAAATCCACACAGAAGCTTAATTTTCCGTCCTTTTTAGGAACTAATAGAACTAGAGATGCACACAGACTACTACTGTCCGGAGAAAATGACTCTAATGGTAGTACATATAAAGGTAAACACAATATAGTGTTGAGTGATAATAAGCCTATAGCATAGAGACCCTATGGAGTGCCAGAAAAACACAGGTTTGAATTAAAAGAATGTGTAAAAGAGATGCTTGAACAAGGTGTAATAGATTCAGAGCATCCCAACAGGAGTGTTTGAAAGAAAGAGTACCTGTAAGATTAGTTAAAGTAATTGAAGTACCTGTAAGATGAGTTAAAGTAACTGAAGTACCTGTAAGATGAGTTAAAGTAACTGAAGTACCTGTAAGATGAGTTAAAGTAACTGAAGTACCTGTAAGATGAGTTAAAGTAACTGAAGTACCTGTAAGACGAGTTAAAGTAACTGAAGTACCTGTAAGACGAGTTAAAGTAACTGAAGTACCTGCAAGAAGTCAATTTATTGTTGAAGATAAAGTAAATGGCTTTAAGTGTAATGGAGATAGGTTGATTGAACCTATTGTGATAGAAGACACAAGAGTTTATATAGCTGCTTGTATTAGTAAGGTGTCCGAGAGAGACACCGTGCCTATAAAAGTGTTAAATGTGAATGAAGAAAAAGTGATACTACCTAAGTACATAGTGGTAGGTAAGGCTAGCTGTAAAGAACAATCAGATGCGGTAGGGCAGCATAATGTTAATAGACAGGTACGACAAAGTAGGATAGACTGGGATTCTATCTTAGGAAATATAGAACAGAAACATAAACAGGGTTTGATAACGTTGTTAGAAGAGTATAGAGATATATTTGTAGCTTATGTTAGGCATAAGTGTAGGGTCATCTGAGGGGTTTGAATTACTATTTCCCTGTTTTACAATCTTATTTGCTAACTTACTCTGCCTTATCTTACTATCACTCACCTTATTCTTATGACTTCCATCGTCTCTTCTGCTGGGTTTAGAGTGTTTCTGTGAACTCTTATTCTCTGGCGTTCTTTTTGAACACTTAATATTCTTACTTCTCTGACTTTGTCGTGTATCGCTACATTCTAGAAGATCAGTGCTTTCGTATTTTGACTGTTGATCCTTAGTCTTGCTCATGCTAGCATTAGGCGTCTGACTATTAAGTTTAGCCAGCGGGAAGGTATCATGTGTCTCAACTGTTCCACATAAGTCGGAAGGTTCAAGTCCTTCAAAACTTAAGATCTCTGTTTCTATGTGTAGTTTACCTGAAGTAAGAGATATTTCAGTGTCATAAGCCCTTAAGAAATCTTGCCCTATGATACCATCTGTTTCTAAGTCTATCTGCTTACAGATGTAAAATGACTGTTCTAACTCTAACTTTCCTACTTTTATATATACAATGTATTTACCCAGTGTTTTAACAGGATGTCCTGTTATAGAAGTTAAAATACTTCTAGAAACTTCTTTCCAAGCATTATCTAAAAATGTTAGATTTTTATCTATTAGTTTTGCACTTAGTAACACAGATCGAGCTCCTGTGTCAACCAATAATCGACACTTGTTTCTACTATAACTATTGGCAATACCTCATTAACACTATGGACACTCAATCTTTTATCCCAAACTGCCAGAACTACCTCTACTGCAGGGATTACGTTTTTTGATCCTACAGCGAATGTAGGGCTACCATTATTTTTTGGCAACTTTCCTCTATAAGCTCCAAATCCTTAACCCACAACAGAAATACTTCAGTCAGCAGGTCTAAATTAGTAATTTTGTGGTAAATCAACCAAATGGTTGATCCTGAGACTCTTCTTTTATTGTTCTGAATTGCTCACTTTCACTTTTTAACTTGTTTATGTACCTTTTAGCTAAGCTTACACTTAACATCTCTGTAGTGTTGCATCTATACCAGTGTAAGCTGAAAAACTAAGTTTACTCTTACGTCTAGAATATTGTATGTAAACAGGCTTAAAGTTGAGTGCAATTATAATACCTATAATTTTGGACATAGCCAAATTCAAGCTGCGTACTATGGCTAAATCTACAACAATGGACATAAGCTGAAAATATTGTTACTAGTATTAGATTTACAACATGAAAGGCAAGTGATCTTAAATTACAGTTGTAAAACTATCATCGTTCTAAAAAAGGCTAAAATCTTTACTTGGAACTAATAATATGCACTAGAAAACTGAATATTGCCTATGTTATTAAATAAATCAGCTGCTGTATTTTTATGAGGAACGTCACCAATATTGTTTGGCCAGTACGGAATGTTATCGAATGATTTTGATTTTATTATCTATCACTGATTAACTTACCTGTTGAAAGTGCTGCCATCTCTTAACACTAAATGTAACTCTTTGTTTAAATAATTGATGTGGCCTTAAAAGAATCCTTCGTTAACCTAACTATGTGATAATAGGTATATATAAGTATTAGCGTTTTAACTACATCAATGGCAGAGGCTCTGTTTTATGGAT
>NW_013667893.1:193418-194610 GCF_000517525.1 Limulus polyphemus | reverse complement strand
AGTGTTAGTCCGCAGAGATACCGCTGTGCCACTGAAAGTTACTTTTATCATTAATAAACCACAAAAAACAATATACATAGAAAACACAAGATTCCTTGTTTAAACGCATTACTGACTATATTTGAATCAAAATCGAGTAACAACATTTCGAAATTTCAAAAGACCAGGGAAACAGTCTTAAATATCTAAAACGTTTCTTTTAGACTTAGGATTCTTAAGGTAAGTACTAAAAGAACCCAGAATGACCTCTCCTTCACTATACTAATGTTACTGTCATTTTTACAAGTGTTGTTATCTTAAACTTTTAATCATTGCAACGACAGTTAGTTTTTGTTTTGTTTACCGCAAAGCTACAGAAAGGGATATATATATATATATGTTCTGTCCCCCTACAGAGAATAAAACCATGTAACTCCATAAACTTTCTGCTGACCTACAGGAACAAAATTAAATTACTAAACGAATCCAGAGCTCTTTCTCAGAACAAATAATATCCATTATTGCAAGTTGGTTTATCTTAATAATATAAGTGACAAACCTCTAAGGAATACATCGGCTCACTTTCGTAGTAATTGTAGTTTCTCTTTTTCCCCAAAGCTCTGTCTGTAAAACATGGGCCACCGTCCTTACAGGGTGTTTTTATTTGTTTTCATACATTTTTCGACTAGTTTGGTAACCTGCATGACTGTTTCCACGCAAGTTAATTGTCTTGACAAAAGTTTTGAAGAAAAGCAAGTCTCCAAGAGACGTCAGACCTCTTGAGGAGTACAAAATGGAATCTTTAGGTGACGATCGTCAGTTTTACCACAATTACAACAATTCACGAATAGGATCAACACTGTTGCGATGCAATTTTCGGGAATTAAGTTCATGCTTTGAGATCTTATATGTCCAAACTTTGAGTATCCAGCCACCTACTTGTCAAGGATTGTGGCTGTTTTGTAAGTTACGAGTGTTCCTCGTGACTGCAAACCAGTCTCACCTCACAGACGACCACTAGGGTAACACTAAGATACGTCACATTCATGGGACCTAATCATGTGGACCCAGAAGAGAGCATGTCGAAATCTACGATTTAAAAGGTCAATCAGAAGTGTTAACACACTGAACACAGTGTAGATAAACAAGGTAAGTGAACAATATTGCTACATCTTTCTCTGAAAAAAAGTTAACCACTGTTTACACATGATCA
>NW_013667893.1:189759-192489 GCF_000517525.1 Limulus polyphemus | reverse complement strand
TATTTACTATGGTCACACATATTCATTAAAACTCACTATACCAAGTGTTTACTACGATCACATATGCCCATTTAAACTCACTATACCAAGTGTTTACTACGAGCACATATGCCCATTAAACGTACTATGCTAAGTGTTTACTACGGTCACATATGCCCCTTAAAACGTACTATGCCAAGTGTTTACTACGGTCACATATGCTCCTTAAAACGTACTATGCCAAGTGTTTACTACGGTCACATATGCCCATTAAAACGTACTATACCAAGTGTTTACTACAGTCACATATGCCCCTTAAAACGTACTATGCCAAGTGTTTACTACGGTCACATATGCCCATTAAAACGTACTATGCTAAGTGTTTACTAGAGTCACATATGTCAATTAAAACTTACTATACTAAGTATATACTTGTACCTAATAAAACTTACTATGTATGAATGTTGATCCTGAGATGGTTCACATCATCTGCATTTTGGCAGCCACTTGGATGCTTTCTGGCTTAAATAATTGTATAAAAAACAAACACGAATATTTATTATAGTATAAAGAGATTAAAAAATAAAGAACCAGCTTACCCATAGCCCCCTCAAAACTTGGAAACCGGAAAATAAACATCAAATAAAATAATAATCTCATTTTTTCTTCAGTAAAACCATCACAGACCAGAAGTCAAGTCAGACAAGCTGTTACTGCGTTAGCAACAAATGACATAATTGATTTGTTTTAAATATATACCCAGTGTGCAATCATTTTCTACTTATTTTACAGGTAAAAAGTAGCTGAACCTTGAAGAATAATCCCATCAATCCCTAATCCTCGTGTGCAATACTCCCAGGTTCTATATTTTGGGAATGATTATTCCCCTGTATCCTAACAATGTATATTAGGCTAATATTTTTTTCCCTGTTTTTACTGGTTACTGGCTATAAGTGTACAGTTGGTAAGTCCGATTCTTATCATGCTACTAGATTCTTCAAAATTAATTTTACATATGTATATTAAAGTCCGTGAAAAACTTAATTAATGGATAAATTTATATGATAATCCTAACAGTATTACAATAATACTTTACCTAATAATTAAACTGACAAACGTTTATCAAAAATTGTTGTAGGCCATAAGTTATATTAACATTTAATGTCGCCAACTTTCAAGATAATCACACACCCAAATCTGAGAACATCTTACCAAAATCTCCAAGTAACATCAAGAATTGATTAAAGAAGATTTGTATTTACGACATAATTTAAACAAATAATAGTTAAATTTGTGAGACTTATATTTAGTATAAGAATCTTGCTAGGTTCCAGTTGTTTATTTTCGCATTCTTCGTTATGGATTTCATATCAGTGGTGTATACGTATAGGGGGGGGGGTAAACCGGATTCTTTACAGTAGGTGTCTGTGACTTGTTGACAATAAATATCAACAATAAACAGCACACAGGATATTTCTTTTAAAATATTATAATGAAACAAGTCAAACATATATACAAATATTCGTTACACTAATGGATATCATAGTTGTATCAAGAACTTTAAATAATTATCTGTTTTTCGTCACATTCCACGCAGGCTGGTTCAACTACATTAGGATATAATTGACAAGATAAGTTATTCTTTTCTACTCTGTTATTACAATACAATCTGTGGTAATTTGACTTTAAAAATCGCCACTATATGCTTTTGTGTACTGTGTCGTGTATTTGTAGTCCGACAGAGGCCTATAACGTTCCACACACTACGAGATATTATAATGCATTAACATTCAATTAAAACAAAGAGAAAAACTTAAACGTTTCTAGTAAGATGATGCAATAATATAACAATCAATAATTCACAACAATTGAACTACACAACAAAACCTTGTCGAAACGTTGTACATTTGCTGTCATGTTAAACTTATATTAAAGTTTTTCTTCATTACCCATTTAAGCCGTCTCCAGCCATTATAATTTATATTTATTTTATCAAATCACAAAGTTATTGTTTCCAATTAGAAGAGGGGTGTTGTATAAGTAGTACATAATCTATGTTTCTGCTTCATCTGTGGGGGAATCAAAACACGTTTTTACCTTTCCACTAACGTGAAAAGTATCTTTGAAAAAAAATTGATCCCCTCCAAATATCGCAAAAACACCACACACACACACACATATATATATTTACCTTCTTGGAGATCAGAAAGTGAAATATTTTAAATGCACCAAAAATAGCCAAAAAAAAATCATTAAAAATAACCAAAAAACCTCAAAATTAAAATCTTCAATAATCGGTTTCTTTACCTTATCCAATTTTGCTCTATCTTCACCAGGGGAGTAAAAAATTTAAAAATATCTTTAACCAATCATGCGAGTTATTTTATTATTTCAACAATCTTTCAATCCATTATAAACGAGGAAATTGCTCTCTTTTTTTCATTTATTGGCATAAAATAATTCGTAAAATTTTTTTATTAAATCGATCAAATAAAAGTATTTGGAATTCGTTCCAGTTGCCATCCATTAGCAATTCTATCACGATACTTACAATATCTTCTGGGCTTACAAATTTCAGTATATTGAAATGTACCGATATTGAATGATGATTAAAGATATATATTACCGGATGGTATTAACACTTTATCATTAAGAGCATTTTTTACTTGGATCTTACAAAAAATTAGGTTTATATTAATATAAAAGTATTTAAATAAATGGAAGCACTGAAAAACTTTTATATTAATATAA
>NW_013667893.1:188155-189583 GCF_000517525.1 Limulus polyphemus | reverse complement strand
TTATATTAATATAAAAGTTTTTCAGTGCTTCCATTTATTTAAATACTTTTATATTAATATAAACCTAATTTTTTGTAAGATCCAAGTAAAAAATGCTCTTAATGATAAAGTGTTAATACCATCTGGTAATATATATATATTACAATCATTCAAGCTTAATGCTTTATTTTTAACTTTAATAGAATATATTTCATACTTTTTACTTCTTATTAGGTTCATAGTTTTATATATTTCATTCTGCCCGAATGTAATTCTATTTTCTAAAACACACTTATTTACACATTTAGACTTCTTACAAATTTTATCATTTTGAAATTGTAAAGCATACATTTTAGCTCTAAGCCCTACAAGTTATTTTTCCATTATTCTCATCTTTCATTTTACCCAAAACGTTTTTGTTTACCAACGGAATACCCTAAATAATATCGTGTGGATAGTCTGAAGTATCAAATAAATTATTTTTTCTTTTATAGTGTTACAGGGCACGGCATGGCCAGGTGGTTAGTGTGCTTGACTCGCAATCTGCGGGTCGTGGGTTCGAATCCCCGTCCCATCAAACATGCTCACCCTTTCAATCGTGGGGGCGTTATAATGTGACGATCAATCCCACTATTCGTTGGTCAAAGAGTAGCCCAAGAGTTGGCGGTGGATGGTGATGACTAGCTGCCTTCCCTCTAGTCTTACACTGCTAAATTAGGGACGGCTAGCGCAGATAGCCCTCATGTAGCTTTGCGCGAAATTCAAAAAACAAAAACAATATATTGTTATAGAGGTAATGTTTTTTTTTCATTTCATACGTATATCAATCATTATCTTGATATAATAATTTTGAGTTATCATCATACGTTGGTTTTATGAATCCATTATGGAAATCATACATTGTTGTTTTCGAAAGATCTAGAATGCTCTACCAACATAAATAGGTTTATTGAATATTATTTTTGTTTTATTCATATGAATAGCGGATAACGTTTCTGTAAATATTGTTCTTCTCTTGAAGTTTGGGTTTTATATCAATTCGTTTTCTAATATTTTTCATAGTCTTTCCAAATACTGAATTATTTAACAGTTTATAAAATATTTTTCAAAATCATTAGTAACGTTAGTTCTTATTTGTGTATTTAGATCAATATATTTCTTAAGCCAATCAGATTTCTTGAACTCTAATATTCTATGAATTTTCATTGGTTTATTTTTAAATGATAAATATTGTTTCAGATTTCTATAGTGAAGCACATAATTTTTTTTATCATATAAAGTTGTCATTAATTTTATTTCTTTAGTTGCTATTCTGTCTTCTGGTGCTAGAGGTATGTTTGAATGATAGTCATGTAGTTATTTTATTGTATACGATACATGAACTGGATGCAGATATGCTGATATACAATACATGAACTGGATGCAGATATGCTGATATACAATACATGA
>NW_013667893.1:182172-187527 GCF_000517525.1 Limulus polyphemus | reverse complement strand
ATTCTATGTTAAACAAAACTAACAGGAAATCTATATAATTATTAATATTGTTTATTAAATAAGGTTTCAACCATCCTTTGTAAGGTGTTTCTATTTTTTGAATAACTTCATTTTTATCTAATTTTCCCTTATGCTCTTTACTTTCTATATGAGATTTTTTCGATGGTTTATAATATTTTTCACATACATCACAATCCCTAGGTTTCTTTGGTTTAGCAATTAAATCATTTTTGAAAGTTACGTTCTCTAGGAAATGTTTCTATTTCTTGAATAGCTGCATTTTTATCTAACTTTCCCTTATGCTCTTTACTTTCTATATGAGATTTTTTCGATGGTTTATAATATTTTTCACATACACCACAATCCCTAGGTTTCTTTGGTTTAGCAATTAAATCATTTTTGAAAGTTACGTTCTCCAGGAAATGTTTTCTTTTTTTTTTAATTTCGTTAAGAAACTTTATTAAATCAGCTTTATTAAGATAATGATATTCACTATATCATTATCGTTTAATAAACTTTTACAACCATTTTGAACATTTAGGTTCTATTTTTGAATGTAAAGCTTTCTTATGTCTTTCAGTGTTAACCTAGTTTATAATATTTTTCACATTTTACTTATTTCTGCCTAGGTACCTTCGGTTTAACAATTAAATCTTTATGAAACTTATGTTTTCTATCAACTTTTTCTTTTTCATTCATATTTACAAGAGTCTATAAAAAGTCGTTTGTATTAAATAATTTCTTTTAAGTTTAGAATATCCTCTTATTTCAGTAAATTCTTTCAACCGTTTTAAGGTTACTGATTGCTTCATTTATTAGAGAAAAACTTTTTATTAACAAAGTCCTAATTTTTCTCCATTACTTTTGTGCAGAAAGTTTTTTGTATCTTCAAGATATAGTTTAACAACTCTTAATCCATATTCACATTTTACTTTTTTATACATTTTATTTTTAGTTTTGTTATAATAATCACAAACACACTTTTTTACATACAAAATTATAACTATCACTATTATACTTGTTTTCTATTCCTTACATGTACTACATTTTTCTATGAAGTTATTTAATTTCCTTCTGTGAAGAGAACTTTCTTTATGTTTCGCTAAATGTGTTTTAGCAATTTGATTTACACGTTAACATTCCACTTTTTTTATTTTTAGTTGCAAGATAATGAACACTAACACATTATTTTACACCAAGACATAAGTCCATCTTGGGTTTGATTATTTTTATTAAACATATTGAGAGATTTAGAGACAATAAACTTTTTGCTTTTCTCCAGTTAATACAGAGCTGTCTGTGTTCTGTCCACCACGAGCATCGAAGCACGGTTTCTAACATTGTAAGTTCACAGACACACCGCTGTGCTACGTGGGGGGGGGGGGGGGGATATTAATATATATATATAGTATGGGTAGAACATTAATAAATATATATATGGAGGCAGAGTTATGTTGTATATGTCAGAAATGGCAGTTTTCGATGAAATATGTCGTTGTTGTTATATCCTAAGCAAGAGACCTTATATCTAAAGTTAAGTTCAGAATGAAACACTTTAATGAGAGAATAAAGATACCATTCATAAGAGACATGTTTTATCATTTTGTTATCAATAAAGATAAACATATAAACTATTTATATTTTGTTAAAAGGTATGTGATTTTTTATAAGTTGAAAATGAATTAAATTCGATAAATACGAAAAACAATGGAAAAAGTTTATCGAATACTATAAAAAGTTAAAATCTATAAAATGTCATGATAGTTATAAAACGTTTTACTTGGTTCTAATAAGTGGAAAAAATCACACATTTATAGTAAAAATAAACAAGTTCTAAAAATGCAAGTGTCCATTTAACTTACAACCGCCCTAAAACAGGACCCCTAATATTTTTACCTTACAATAAATTGGGTTAATAAAAAAAGTTTTTGAATAAATGAAAAAGCTTTTATATATCAAAAACAATATTTTAATATTTAATGATACTTATGTATACTTAATTTTAGATGAAAATGATAATCCATGATGGATTAAAATTAAGGATGTAGCCGAATTATTGGGATCAGAAAACAAGAAATGCAATAAGTGATCATGTTGATATTGAAGATAAATTTTCCTTTCAAGATTTTAACAACCGCCTTGAAACAGGATAATTTACACCAAAATACAATATTTATCAATGAATCTGGGTTATATTCATTAATTTCGAATTTGACATTACCCAAAGCAGTTTTTTTTACAAAATGGATAACATCAGAAGTGTTACCATCAGTTAGAAAAACTAGTGAATATAAACTAGAACAAAAATATAAATATCATATTGAAATATAAACTAGAACAAAAAATATAAATATCACATTGAAATATAAACTAGAACAAAAATATAAATATCACATTGAAATATAAACTAGAACAAAAATATAAATATCACATTGAAATATAAACTAGAACAAAAATATAAATATCACATTGAAATAAAAACTAGAACAAAAATATAAATATCACATTGAAATATAAACTAGAACACAAATATAAATATCACATTGAAATATAAACTAGAACAAAAAATAAATATCACATTGAAATATAAACTAGAACAAAAATATAAATATCACATTGAAATATAAACTAGAACAAAAATATAATATAAACACTTAAATGAGTAACTTCGTAATAAGGATATTGCAATTAACAACATGAGAGACAGTAATCGCAGAATGTTTAATGCAGCAAGATAAATTATAAATGAAATGAAACTCCATGTAGGTGTGAGGACTAACAAGCATCGTCAGTATATTTTAATTATAAATAATTGTTTGGGGGAATATCGTTATTACGTTCTCAGAACTAAACAGTTGTAAAGAGTAAAAGAATTATTAGAAGATTATCCAAATATGGAAATCATTTTCAGAATTCCCTATGAACTAAACAGCATCAATCTACACAACAGAATGAAAGAAAAAAATGGCCATAACACATCAAGGAAACCATCTCAGATCTGATATAAGAGAATAATAATTAATAATGGAAATATTGGAAGCCAACATAAACCCTCTCAAATAATATTTGAAACCCAAGAACTAAATTTATCTGTATACCATTTTACAAATACTTTATCACCCTTTTATCTAATTATTTTTTCAATCTTATAAATATTCATCTTTCTTATCGTATTTAACTAATTCTTGTTCGTAATTCTTGTTTATAATTTGTCATCACTTAGATTTTTAATTTTATAAATAATAGATCTGTTTGCAATATTTCTGTTATTATGGACTTTGACTGGGCCACTCCAGGAGGACACCCACTTTTTTCTTTTGAAACCATTTCAGTGTGGCATTGGCCTTGTGCTTTGGGTTATTGTCCTGCTGAAATGTGAAATTTATATCCAATTTTAGATTCTTGGCTGACTCAAGCAGGTTTTCCTCTAGGATTCGCCTGTACTTTGCACCATCCATCTTCCTGATAAGCTTCCTATAACATGATGCTGCCATCACCATGCTTGACAGTTGGGATGGTGTTGACTGGATGATGTGCTGTGTTGGGCTTGCGCCAGACGTAACGCTTTGAATTTAGACCAGTAAGCTCAATTTTTTGTCTCGTCTGGATACTTAATAAACCAGCAGATAGGTGTTTCACGAATAGACCAAGGAGTTTCTTGATATCCCTTAAACGCTATTCTGTTTATTTCAGTTTAAACTATAATATTCCACTGTTTATTTCCAAAGGCTTAAGAGTTATTTCTTACGTTTGACATCTAACTTGATTACACCTACAATGCAAAATATATTCGTTATGCACATTAGCAGGAGTAAACTTTCTTAAAAACCTCGGCCTATTGTATTTTGTTTCAGTGTTTGTTAACTTACAACTAATAACACCTAACATACCTAACATTCAACAACAACTCAAACCGAATTATAATAACAGTAGTGCGTCATTATAACACAACCATTCGGAGCCATATGCACTCGAGAACAATATAGGTGAGGGAGCGTTATAACCAACTAGTCAATATAGGTGGGTAGTGTTATAACCAACTAGTCAAGAAGGCACTAATCCTGAACTTGTACAAATTCAACAAACTTTCCGATATTTCAGAAACAAAGCACCCCTCATGTTCACTTATTTACTTAAAAAGCCTGACACTTTAGTATGCTTCATTTGGTTTCAAGCCTCTTTCTGAAGTAATGTACAGCATTTCGCATATGTATCACAATTCTTGGAATAGACATTGGGAGCCATGGCACCGACGCGTTATAACAGATGGTGTTAAAATGAGGCAGTACTGTATAACCTAACCCCTACTACGCTGAACTTTTCAAACTGGTAATATTACTAATAGGGTTAGTGGCCATGTAATTTACCAGACTTTTCTAACTGCAAATGCCTGCACAAAGAGTTAGTACAAGAGAAAATAAATATTCAAACTAAACTAAGCCAGAACTCGAGCCTATACGGCTAAATTAACATCTTACTTTAACATAGACTAGTGTGAACACTTAAAAAAAACAACAACAAAAAACAACACACTATACTATAAATTCAGTCCATCTCAGTTATGTTAACCTTGAAACGAAGCATCGTGTTTGGATACTGCTAGAGTATAATGGATGTGTATGAAGACTTGTGTTTGGATAATGCTAGAGTATAATAAATGTGTATGAAGACTTGTGTTTGGATAATGCTAGAGTATAATGGATGTGTATGAAGACTTGTGTTTGGATGATGCTAGATTACAATGGATGTGTATGAAGACTTGTGTTTGGATAATGCTAGAGTATAATAAATGTGTATGAAGACTTGTGTTTGGATAATGCTAGATTACAATGGATGTGTATGAAGACTTGTGTTTGGATGATGCTAGATTACAATGGATGTGTATGAAGACTTGTGTTTGGATAATATAAGCGTTGTAAGTCCCCAGACATACCGCTGTGCCACTGGGGGAAGGGGGGCGTTTGGAGAGAAGTCCAAAAATTCGAAATGCAAATCATTTGTTTTATCATAAATATTAATATTACAATAATGATTAATTATCTTAATATCTAAATTTAAATAATGTACTTCAGTATTTGATATAGAGGTGTTTTCAACTTGTAGCACTGTAGAATAAATATTACTGATATAATTACTTATTAATGAATTACTGATGGTAATTAAGTCATCAATATAGCTATAAGTTTGAGAAAAATAATTCTAGATTTGAAAAGTAATTTATAAATTTATTAATAAATTACAACAAAATCCAAGTTGTAAACACGATTTATGGATAATTAAATGTTTTAATTATGAACCTATCTTAAAAGCATTAGAAAATTTAAATAAAAAACTACCAGATACAATATAAACTTA
>NW_013667893.1:178388-181195 GCF_000517525.1 Limulus polyphemus | reverse complement strand
TATATATATATATATATATATATATATACACACAATAAACTATGAAAACTTTAAAGCAGAGTCTTGTTTTGTATAAAATGTTTCTCAGCGATCACGAGTTTCGCTCTTAACCAAAAAGCTAATATGTTTTCTATTTTTGTAATAATTAAATGTTTACTTGAGAGGTGTAAGAGACATTAAATGTGTTAAAGAACAAATAATTTACAGCCTCGAACAATGATAGTTCCCGATTAATTAACAAAACAGAAAAGGATGATACCTGGCACATTGAAAGAAAAGTTTTCCGTGTTACTCCATGGCACTGCTCGTGAGGATCAATTTATAAATGTTAGTGTGCCATATAGTCCTAATGCACGTGCAGTTGATTTGATAAACCAAATTGACTTGCTGTAGATGGCGCCAGTAGAAGATTAGCTGATGTAGGACGAAAAGCAAAACGATGTGATATCTGTTATTTAACATTTTTTTTCTTATTTTCATCGAGAAATCTGCACAATGTCAAAGCGAAGTTGTGAGGACACTGTTAAATATCAATAATAAATAAAACTATAAAAAAATAGTTTAATGTTCAAAAAATGTTGTGAACTCTAATTTTTCCTATTTATCTTAATTCAACTTAAAATACTATATGAAAATCACCTACACTAACACCCAATAACGCCTTATTATGAGATGTAAAAGCAGACTTTGTATAAGTAACACATTTATTTATTATTAACAATGGCTTTATTGATCATAAACAAATCTAAAACACTTGCGACAGAAAACATAGAAATATGTTTGAATTAGAACAAGTTACTTGTGATTGTATTTGAAAGTAAACAACTCGATAAAAGTTTTTGTATTGCCTATATTTTTCTTAAAAATAACAAATGCGAAAAATATACTATTATTAGATACAGACTAAAGTTTAACTACTATCGTTGTATTATTAGAGAAGTAAACAGAATTATGATCACTCATCATGAAACCAATAATATGCTATCTATAATTTATAAAAAGGTTTATCAAGTGTTTTTACGACGTCCTTAGAGTACTAGACAAAAAAAACTCAACTCGAACCGAAGCCTTTTGACAGATATGAGCTATTGTAGCACAAACCCACGCACATATATTCACACACGATTTTCTATTATTATAAACAACGTTTTAATTATTAAAAACTGTTATTTGTTTTTCTAAATATTAATTCTAACTCATCTACGGAATATTCTTAATCTTATATGGAGTGACCTTTGAAGTCACGAAACTGGTTGAATTCACCAAGTCATGTCATAAGAAGTCAGGATATAATAAAGAAGATACAAAAACAGAACGGTTCGAGTATTGTAGAGTATATAAGATTCATTTGTGTATAACGTATATTTAACATAACAGCTATTAATTGGATCTCTTCACTATAGATCAGTTCAAAACCATAAAAGGTTTGACATGAGTGACACGTTATAGTATGTTATTACACTGCTGGCACTGTGGAAATCAAAAATATGAGGGTATGATGTTTCTCTTGGCAAGCTTCTATTTTTTGGTAGTTTTTAAAAAGAGAACTGTCCGATTTTATTATTTTCTAAGTATTTAAATTCAGGGTTTTTCTCTTCTCCGTCATTATAATTTAACTGTTCTAGACTTGAAAGGTGATCTGATTAAAGGCTTACAACTTAACTTTCCTTAGAGTTGGAATGCGATCTCATTTAATGCATACAAGTTAACTGCCCTAAACCTGGAAGATTATTTTGTCATTTGCATATAATTTAACTTGGAAGGTGATCTGATCTAATTATTACAGTTTTACTGTCCTAGACTTGGAAGATGATCTGATCTAATTATTACAGTTGGAAGATGATCTGATCTAATTATTGCAGTTTTACTGTCCTAGACTTGGAAAATGATATGATCAAATGCTTAAATTCTATCTGTCCTGTGCTTGAAAGGTGATCTGATCTAATGCTTACAATTTAACTGTCCTAGACTTGGAAAGTAATATGAGCAAATATTGTTTTGAAACAGGGTGTTTCAAAAATACATGAAACATAAAATAAGTTTTATACTTCTATTTTGGTTTTAATTTTCTAATTAAATTCAGAAACAAGCCTACAGTTGTAAAGTGACTATTATTTACTTTTTATGTTAATTAAAAAACTAGCATACTAACTGAACAGTTTGTTTACCAAATTATTATAAAAGTTTGATGCATTTGTTTTCTTTTTTATGTAAGCTATAATTTAGCAACTAACCACTGCGCTAAATAATGTTTGCTTTGAGTTTTCCTTGTCGTCTATTATTTCTAGTTAACTGATTTTGGATAGCTGTTAGCTGTAATTTAACCAACGTAACCCAGAGTTTACTTTTTTTAATAAAACATTTTAATCAGAACATATTTTGGGCATTCCTTGGTCGAATATACTTAAACTTAAATTGTCTTACATTAAAGTTGGGCCCGGCATGGCCAGGTGGTTAAGGCACTCGACTCGCAATCTGAGGGTCGCGGATTCGAATCCCCGTCACACCAAACATGCTCGCCCTTTCAGCCGTGGGGGCGTTATAACGTGACGGCCAATCCCACTATTCGTTGGTAAAAGAGTAGCCCAAGAGTTGGCGGTGGGTGGTGATGACTAGCTGCCTTCCCTCTAGTCTTACACTGCTAAATTAGGGACGGCTAGCGCAGATAGCCCTCGTGTAGCTTTGCGCGAAATTAAAAAACAAACAAACAAAACAAAACAAACATTAAAGTTGTTATTGCAAAACGTGTAATTTGTGTGTATTGTTACTAATTATTAGAGTGTTTTTATAGATTAAACTAAAAAAAC
>NW_013667893.1:176979-178287 GCF_000517525.1 Limulus polyphemus | reverse complement strand
CAGTTAGTATGCTAGTTTTTTAATTAACATAAAAAGTAAATAATAGTCACTATAACCCAGAGTTCACTTTTTTTTATAAAACATTTTAATCAGAACATATTTTGGGCATTCCTCGGTCGAATATACTTAAACTTAAATTGTCTTACATTAAAGTTGTTATTGCAAAACGTGTAATTTGTGTGTATTGTTACTAATTATTAGAGTGTTTTTATAGATTAAACTAAAAAAAACTCGCTATGACAAACCTTGCTCCGAATGAACCATGAGTTTATTTCAATTGGCCCTAGTAAATATGCGTTTGAATTTTTATAAAACAATGTTTTCTTATTTTTAAATGTTGCATACTTATTACTTGTGTTCGGCTTATAGATGATGGTTCTATTGTAGACGAAATAAAATAAGTATTAAACACTTAGTTGTTTAAAATAACATTTATTTCAGCGCGTTATTTGACGTTAATTTGCAGTTATCTCGTGCTTTATTATATCGGAAAATCACTATGTGGATGTTTGAAACAATCGTTTTACTCAAATGTTTGTTTTCCATCGAAATAACTTTACACTAATGAAAGTTTGTTATTGTTTTCCCAAATACAACTTGCATTAGCGTAGTGGCTGATGAAATTGAATGTAATAGGTGTCCCAAACAAAATTGATACACTGTATTGAAAACCATTGCTTTTTATCGTATATTACCAGAAAATGCCGGATGAACCTGGAAAAACATTGTATTATCATATATCTCTTCTTGATTGCACTGACATTTATTTAACGTCGTAGTTAAAACATAATAATAATTCTGTATAAATAAAATACTTTGAAGAACTGCAGTAGTTTGATTTCTATATTTAATTCAACTGACTCATAACTTTGCTCCTAAACTTTCAACAGAAGGTAAAAAAATGACTCATTGGTGACCACAGATCTTGTAATTTATAAATAACCGTAATGATGCGTGCGGGATAAGATGTGAAATTTGAAGCTAACAATTATTATGACGAATAACCAGATAAACTATTATTTATAACGTTTTGTCGCATGAGTTTTACCAACGTATTAATTTTACTGTATTACAATATCTTTTGGTATCATTAACCTCTGGATTTAATTGATACAGTGGAGCGTTGGGAACGAGAATACTTCATCTGAAGATTAGCAATAATCGTTATTAACTTACTACAGCAGACCACAATATTATTTGGTATCATTAACCTCTGGATATAGTTGATACAGTGGAGCGTTGGGAACGAGAATACTTCATCTGAAGATTAGCAATAATCGTTATTAACTTACTACAGCAGACCACAAT
>NW_013667893.1:155829-176412 GCF_000517525.1 Limulus polyphemus | reverse complement strand
GTTATGATGGGAAAATCTTTTATGGAAACTAAATGTGTCTTTCCAGTGTGGTTTCCTCAAAAATATTTCCAACAAAAATCTTTAATTGAGAAAAATAACATAGTTAGACTTTACCTAATCATAATATGAAATAGAGAAGCCAACGACAGAAAATGTATAAAAATAATTCAATTTTGATAAGCAACGTATTCGTCGCCATTTTGAATGAACTCTGGAGTTATATAAATGAATTTATTGGATTTAAGTAAGAATTTATCGACACTGAAAAGAAATTCTAGAAGCTGTTCTTCCAAATTTTAGAACTGAAAGGAGAATGTTTTAAAAAGCAATGACGTTTCGGAAGCAAGTTCTACAAATATAACCCTGTGTCTGAGTTTCCGAATGAGAAACCAGATTAGAGCCTAAGCGGATTTTTTTACAAACGCGCTTTCCAAGGCACGGCATCACCAACGCACATTTTAGGAACGTGTGTGGAAATGATTCTGATCGAATTACTGTTGTGAAGTGGTTCTACACAATTAGGGCGCACGAAATGATAGAGAAGAGGCCATTAGCGAGAAAAAAATTAAATAGTAAATAAAAAAAAAAGGATGGCGAATAACTTTTCACGTACACTGATAGCACGTGTGTTTTTCTAAATTGTTTTCGTTTTGTCATGACATGAATTAACCACGTTTTCTTATTCTTCAGTGATGGCATTCGTAAACAAGTCTTTGAATCAGGAGATCAATGTATGATTCATTATGATATACTTTCATGAAATTTATCGTTTATTTACTAATTAGGCCTTTTTTTATTTATAAGGAATGTCACACATGTATGTCACACTTAGTAACATAGTTGATAATCCTCGTTATAAAATAACTATACAATTATTATTAACAGAGAAATAAACATATATAACCATTTATTGTAATTACATTATTTAATAACATTTGGTCGGGTTCCTTAGGCTTACATGAGCACATCTTTCTATAATAACAACCAGAATATTGAAAAATCTTTGCCCCCCCCCCCCAGTGACACTGCGGTATGTCTGCAGACATACAACGCTAGAGACCAGGTTTTTTAGTTTAGTTCTGTTTAAAATAAAGGTAATTTTTGTTTCGTTGGTCTGTATGCTTATCTAAAGTATATGCAAAAATGAAAAACTGTGTAATAATTTGGCCTGGTATGCGTATCACGGGTTCGAATCCATTCACCATCATGCTCCCCCTTTCAGCCGTCAGAGCGTTATAATGTGACGGACAATCCCACCTTTTTGTTGGCAAATTACAGCCTAAGAGTTGGCGGTAAGTTGGGTTGACTAACTGACTTCCCTCTATTGTATCACTTCTAAATTATGGACAGTTAGCGCAGATAGTAAATAGAGTAAGTTTGCGAGAAATTGATCAAACAAAGAAACTTCATAATTTTGAGTTACTCATTGTTTTTCTGAAGGTAACCAATACAATGGGTGAAATGAAACGAAACTTTCTTAGGATAGAAACCCTGATGAGATTTCACAATCAGACTTTTAATGACATTTAACATCTCACTCTTTGCTGATTCATCATAACTTTTTCACAAATATAACGTATCAAAAACACTTTAATTACGCCTTGTTTGTTATATGTCGTTGTTGAAGAGGTGTTACCCATAATTCATTAGGTAGGAAGCTGTCAGATATAAACGACTGTTTAGTGTAGGTAGTATCAATTAATTATTTTTCGAGTTAATATTTCATGATTGTTTAGTTGTTTTTATGACAATAGAGTTAAAAGCAGACGATTATTGGAAGTTATGTTTATAATTTATTGATGTTGAGGCTATAGAGTGTAGCATGAAATATATTGATGTCGAGGATGTAAAGATTTCTAGAAGGCGAATAGACGATTAATTGATAAATATATAAATAGTGTGAGACGAGCGGGAATAGCAGACAGACAGAGAAGACGAGAAAGTAAAGTCACGAGAAATAGAAGTTCGGTCAAGGTAGGTAAACGTAAAGTTAACTGCTGTAGGAGTCAAAGGCCTAACGATTAATATGTTATGGGAAAACTAACGGTTTAAAAAGATAAGAAGTATAGTTTATTCCGTCAAAGCGAGTTCTAAAGTAATTGAACCAGCCTGAGTGCACTTTGACAAAAGGAAGAGACGATATTTGAAGTATGAGTACCAGACGATTACTTGAAGAGCAGTATACGACTGTGGTAATCAAGCTATAATTGCAAGTGAATTATACACAGAATACTAATGCGATATAAATAGAGAAAAGTAGTTAGGCTTGTCAACTGAAATTCTAAAGCAATTGAACAGGCTTAAGTGGACTTTTGACAAGAAATAGAGAACTATATATAGCTTATGACATAACCATGACCTCCATAGTGTAAGGAATTTCTGTAAATACGTTTAACTATTTCGAAGATATATGTATAATTCTGAAAACAAGTGGAGTGCGTGCTGTTCATTCATCATTGAATTTATCGCCAACAAGTCACAGGCACCTACAGCAGAAGAATCCTTAGTCCAACACCAATATTATTCAACCGAATTACTAAATACTACTACTATATATAATATTAAGAAGTATAAGCCTCATTATTTTGACAGAAGCATTATTGTGAAAGTGATTGGAGCTCTCATTCTGATTTTCTATTAATTCTAATCTATTATTCTAAATTGTAAGATTCAGACGAGCAATTAGAAATTATATCTATATCAGGTATACTTTAAGTATCTAAAAGTTTGTTCAGAAAGATAAACCAAAAATGCCGAAGATATTCAAATTTGACTTTAGTCGTGTGTATTAAAGGTTTACAATAAAAACATAACACTAGGGATAAACTCGTGCTTCATGTACGAAGCATATTTATATTTATCATTTGATTATGTTTGAGTAGAATGCACAAAACGTAATACTGTAAGAAATGACAAATGCAGTTCTGTGCATTAAAGTCATTAAATGTAAATATATGTATGAAATTTCTACGTACTCAAAAATATATCCCTGTATATAACATTCTTTGTATAAACACCCTATCTTTCAGGGTATTTACCAGCTTTTACCAACACCTTCATAAACCTAAATTTCGACGTAATTGTCCCTAAACGAACAGCTGAGGCGCGTCGATGTTTGTATAATTTAACTTTTTCCAGACCAGTATTTATTACCCGTTAAGAAAGCGCAACATCAAAGTTAATTGCAGTGGCGGACACAACCGCCGGTGCAGTGCACCGGAGCCTATCACATCAACAAACATTGACTATATTTTTATCTGAGATTAAGAATTGCAATATTTTATATTCTTCTAACCTAATATCGGGCCCCGGCATGGCCAGGTGGTTAGGGCACTGGAATAGCAATCTTTGGGTCGCAGGTTTTTAGCCGTAGGGACGTTATAATGTTACGACCAATCCCACTATTCGTTGGTACAAGAGTAACCCCAGAGGTGGCGATGACTAGCTGCCTTCCCTCTAGTCTTTAACTGCTAATTTATGGACAGCTAGCGCAGATAGCCCTCGTGTAGCTCTGCGCGAAATTCCAAACAAACAAACAAACTGGAATGTTTTGGTTTTATATATTTTGTTTGTTTGTTTGGAACTTCGCGCAAAGCTACACGAGGGCTACCTGCGCTAGCCGTCCCTAATTTAGCAGTGTAAGACATTTCTGAAAAGTTGGGGCGGCAAATGATCTAGCGCCGGCTCTGATATAAAATATCTTACGTTTTGTAATTTGACAAAATACGCTAAAAGTCGTACCTTTCTATTCGCATAAATGTAACTTTGCCGTCTTCGTTACGTGTTCTTCAACAAATGCTAGATATATTATTATATGCATGTCATCAATAAATTTTACGTACAAAATAGAGAGAGATACATACTATTTAATTATATGAGTTTTATCACTTTTAGTCATTTTTACGTACCTTCTCCGTCTTGTAAGACCTATATGCCCGGCAGTGTAAGTGCTAATATAGTCTAATTCTTGACACGGTTTTTTTATAGCTCGCACAAGAAACGACAGAGAACGCTACTTTAACTGTATATACGTCGTGGCTTTAAAAATTCTGAACGGTAGTATTATGAATTATCACTCTTCATTTATTAATTCCAAATGTTACATATGTATATGTTTTAAATTTTGCCTTTTGTTGTGTATAAATAGACTTGAAGGGATATTTTGTTTCCTTGAAGAAGACTAGCGTGGTTTTCAGTTATGGCCCTTCTGGTGGTAAGTATACGACCTAAAAAACTATTACTAACTTTTGGTCAATGTTACAAAATGTGACCTCCATGGTATTTTTGATCAGCAGCTGTAGCGAGTTAAGAAAACTACGAAATGACTTAATTTATATATAAAACTTTTGTATATAAATCATTGTTTGTAATAACTGTTATTGTAAATTGTATTATTGTTTGTGTATTAAAATATATTAGTATTAAAAAAGAAAACTGTGTATATTAATCTTGTTGGCAAATATCATAAATTGGAGATATATCGGCATATATTTTGCTACTAAATTTAAATTATCATTTAGCTCGGTTTCAGGCCATTCGAAACTGTAATACGTAACAACATATTAGCTTTTCTTTTGATTTTATAACGTTTCTGAAAATGAGAAGTTTTCCAGTGTTCAGTTCGAAAATATGAATTTAGTAAGAGTTCTAGATTTTGTCAAAATGTTTCATAAACAATTTATCTATTTATTTATTTTCTGTTGTACTTAGAAATCAATCCCACTTATCGTATGGCCTAGCCCTTAACGACACGGATTGTAAATCCACAAAGTCATGATTCACGCACCGTTAACGTAAAAAAAATGTACTCTGCTTCTTGGGTCAGTGGGTACACTGTGAAACGGACTATTAAATTCCATTCTTCTGTGAAACAAGAATAGTCCAAGACCTGGTGGTGGGTGCTGTTAACTGTCTGCCTTCTCTTTATTCTGTCCGTTTAAATTTAGAAAAGAGTCGAGGGTTTTTGTGTAGCTTTACACGAGTATCCAAAACAAACTGTACAATTATGAAAGCTACAGACAAGTTGCTTTTATCTTCTTTATTTCACCACTGATTTATTAATTTATACATTTTATTAAATTATACAGGTTTTTAACAATGGGCAGTATGTTACGTGGATTGTAGTTTGTTAATTGGGAACCAGATCTCACAGTATCAGCAGTATTAGGGTCGAGGGTTTTTGTGTAGCTTTACACGAGTATCCAAAACAAACTGTACAATTATGAAAGCTACAGACAAGTTGCTTTTATCTTCTTTATTTCACCACTGATTTATTAATTTATACATTTTACTAAATTATACAGGTTTTTAACAATGGGCAGTATGTTACGTGGATTGTAGTTTGTTAATTGGGAACCAGATCCCATAGATCAGCAGTATTACTTTATACTGCTATTATTTTTTCTTTTCGCATCGGTTCAAATTACATTTAAGCCATTGTTATAACTTAAGTATAATTTCAATTAATGCGGTTGTTACTTGTACGGTGTTAATTAAGGAAGGCAAGTAATATATATATATATATATATTTATATGTGTGTGTATTTCCTTATCTTAAGTTAAGTTCAAAGTTATCTATGGTGCAAAGATTTACGTGAATGTATATGCTAGGATTAGACGTACCAGAGAGTTCAAATATATTTTATACAACTATTTTGCTTGATCTCTTCATAGGTGACCATTCGCCAAAACCTTCATCGAATATATCTTCGTCAAAGCCTCGAGAGTCCACTTCCGGGAACTTTCGCCTTTGGCGGGTATCATAGTCAACATCCAAGAAAGAATTGAACCGTGCTGCGTTGCTCAAGTTCATTGGATCTGGGTTTAACAATTTCAAAAGCTGTCTATTTCGGTTATTCTGCAGTTCAGAGCTTCGTTTCATACTTACCAAACGTCCGGATCCGGTCAGCAGGGGACGATAGTCTTGGCCGTCTAGCTGCTTGTCAACGTCGTTGATATGGTCTTCCGGAAGCTCTGGGCTGTTTCCTATAAAATGTAGCTTTTTCATCATGGAGTACCAATATGGCGCCACTGTAGAAGACGTCTCCAAATGTTGCTTATCCAACGAAGAGTGCAGTCCATTGCATGGAGAGAAATATACTAACCACAGAGTGGTGAAGAGTACCAATGTTGGTATAGTCATGGTTCTGAAAAATATATAAATTAACAATTGTTAACCTGAAGACCCTTAAAAATTTAACTAAAATTTTAAGCAAGAGTTAGTATGTCGTTTATCCTACTCAAACAAATTATTTCTTTCCAAGTTGTTTCAAAATAATTTTTTTTATCATATACGACAACGAATAGGTTTTTTTTTCACATTCATAAAATTTCTAGCACTTTCATTAAACTTATATAAAACTGAAAACTGTTTTGAAATGAAACATTAAATGCAATATGTGTAATAAAAGAATTCAAAAGCTATGATGCTGAACCACAGGTGTTGAGATAAAATATGGAAAAAATTTAGAATATCCTTGTCTGGCAAAAATGAAGGAGAAAGCAAAACTTTTTCATCACCAACAAAGTGAGCTTTTGGATAATCGCTTCCCAGTGGCTCAGATGTAAATCTGTAGGCTTATGGCGCAAAATTCGGGTTTCGATACCTGTGGTGAGAAGAGTACAGATAATCCATTGTGGACTGGGTGCTTAACCACGACTGAAATAACTTTTGGATAATCTAAATGTGAATTATTTATCATTGTTAATTCCAAAGCATCATTGAACGTTTACATTATGCATAGCCCTGTTCTTCTTGGTAATTGTCTCCCGGTTGGTGAGCGATAATTTACTGACTTACATCGCTAAAACCTGGGGTTTGATTCATCACAGAACAAAGATAATCAGTTGTGTAGCCTTGCACTCAAAATATTCATAGCAATCTTAAAACGTAAAACAAAATTGTTATATTAAATTATATTGTAATGGTATAGAATGAAACAGCGTTAACTTGGTACAGAACTGTTGCCCGGTGTTGTTTGTTGCGGCGATATATTGAATAATATTGTAACTATCGGAAAAACTCGTGCTTCGTGTATGAAGTGTATTTATACATATTATTTGAATATATTTGAGTAGAATACACAGAAAGTAACACTTTATGAAATGAAAAATCCAGTTATTTGTATTAAAGTCATTAAATGTAAAAATATGTAAGAAATATCTACGTATTACAAAACGTATTTTTGTACACAACATTCTTTGTATAAACACACTATCTTTCAGGGTATTTACCAACACCTTCATAAACCTAAGTAGAGATGTATTTGTCCCTAAACGTACAGTAGATGTTTGTATAGTTCAATCCTTTCCAGACCACCCGTATCGTGTATTACTCGTAAAGAAAGTGCGACATCAAATTGTGGAAAAGTTAATTGTGATTTTTCCCACAAATTTCCTTTAAAAATAAAATTACAACTGAAATGTTGAGATTTTAAATTTTCTTTTGAAGTAAATTTTACTTTAATATTTGTTTTTGAAGAACAGCCAAACAGAAATAAAAGAAATAGAAACTTTAGCCCTAATTGTCGGTTTAGAGCCGCCTGTTGGAATTTTTTTGAGATTGTGACAATATGTAAATTGCTCGCCAGCGCAGACGATAAATATGTTTGAAGTTAAGTACGCCATACAATTAGTTATCTGTGCTCTACACATCACGTGCATCGAAAGCCCGGTTTCTAGCGTTGTAAGTCCGCAGCTATACAGCTGTACCACTTGGGGTTAGATGATAAGAGGTTAGCAATGCATATATGTAATACAATTGTAGAAATATTTTCTTCGTGTGATAGTTTTGATATAATGATGTATTTAAATCATGATAGCAAGAAGTATAAAAAAATTGTCATCGTGTTGTTTTTTTTTGTAAATTTCTTTGTATTAAAATTGTCTGAATCATATATGTATCATCAGAAACTTGGAATTATATTCTTCCACACTGTGGATTAGGCGTAGAGGTTCCTTTCCATTTGAGGTACAGAAGAAAGGAAATTCACGAAGATGTGATACCGGTAACGTCTATTACACAGGCCCCCCAGTGGCACAGCGGGATGACTGCATACTTACAACGCTTTAAACCTGGTTTCGAGACCCGAGGAGTGCAGAGCATAGATAGCCCATTGTGTAGCTTTGTGCTTAACTTCAAACAAACTATTACACAGGCCCCTCCCAGTGGCACAGCGGTATGTCTGCAGACTTACAACGCTTGAAACCGGGTTTCGATACCCGTGGTGAGCAGAGCACAGATAGCCCATAGTGTAGCTTTGTTTTTAACTTCAAACAAACTATTACACAGGCCTGTGCTGGTTTTATTGTCTTGATATTTTTACATGTTCTACGATAATTCCTGATCGCTGAATCCGAAAATGATATCCGTTTTTTCTCCATCACGTACAGATTTTTCACAAAACGTCATAACGCAATACCTAAAAGAAAGACGTAGTATTGAGACAAAAATACGTAGATTTCACACACACACAAATCGGGATGAATGAGGATGCATATTTGTTTGACATCAATGTTCTTCCCTTTTCTTCACTTTGTTTGTAATTTTGTTAACAAACATAATTAAAAATGTTCATTGTGGTAAAGGAAATAATAATATGATCTAAAAAAAGAAAAAATTCTTCCCGATTTGTAAAAAATCCTTACATGATAAAAAATTTAATTAATATTATTTTCGATATATGCGTAGCTTAATTATGAAAAATCCGTTATTAAAACCAAAACAACTTTTATGAAGTTTAAATTTTCAGAACTGTGTTATTATCAAAGCTAAGTTTTATTTTTTGTTCTCATTAGTTAATGGTATTCTGTTCTTTATAAGCCTTGGTAGGGTAGTAAATTAATTTAACGTCTTTCCTTGCTTGTTTGTTTATTTTACCGAAGTAATTGTCTTTAAAATTAATGTTTTGTGTAAAGTATTTTAAGGTTTGTAATTTGAAAAGGTACTCCAAATATCGTACTTTTGTACTAATTTAAACTTAACTTCGCCGTCTCGTTACCCGTTTTTCAACTAATGGTAGATATATTATTATATGAACGTCATAAATAAGTTTTACGTATAAAATAGAGAGATATGCATACCCTTTTATTTATATTAGTTTTAACACTTTAGATAGCTGGCAAAGTGAGGGTTAACGAAGACTAGTATCGAAATTAAAGAAAGGTTGAAAAATCGCCATGTTTTTATATTAGTATTTAAAGAAGGATGATGTTTCCAGCTAGTGCTCTTCGTCAGATCGTACAACAACCAGATTACGCAATTACATATGGACATTGAATTCTACTTTAATTATGCAGATAGTACAAAAAACACAATGCTGATTTGGGATAGCACCAATGCTGTAAAAACGTGTATTTCTTTAACACAAATTTTTGTTGTCTTTCAAAATTTGTAGTGCATACTGGATGGATTTATACATTTTGACAAAAAGGTTAGAAAAAAAAAAAGACGACCTTTATACTCCAGAGAATTGTAAAAAAACTTTATATTTTAACCAACGTTTCGCCTTTGCGGCTTCATCAGGGTTAATACATACAACATTGGTTAAAATAAAATGTTCTTTTATATTTATCTGGTATATAAAGGTCGTCTTTTTTCTAACCTCTTTGACAAACGTCTGTTCGTTATAGACTGGACTGTCCCTTAGGCTTAACTTTGTGAAATCTTTTTCTCTACTACAAAAATAACTTTATATTTTAACCAACGTTTCGCCTTTGCGGCTTCATCAGGGTTAATACATACAACATTGGTTAAAATAAAATGCTCTTTTATATTTATCTGGTATATAAAGGTCGTCTTTTTTCTAACCTCTTTGACAAACGTCTGATCGTTCATAGACTGGACTGTCCCTTAGGCTTAACTTTGTGAAATCTTTTTTCTCTACTTTAATACCCAAGCCTGATTAAACAGCTATCTGCTAAACCTCAAATCAACCATAGGTACAAGACACGTTTATTCGAATGATTAGAGTTTTAAAACAGCAGTAGTTTGATGCAAATATTAAAAGTACTGAAGACAGCATTTTCCTGCTTTTGTAACGTAATACTTCATTAAATGGTGGTAACGTAATGAAAAATCAATAAATAAACTGAAACACGAATCTCGTAATTAATTATACTGTTGGGCATTTAATGTGCACGAGGAAGGTAACTGATATCCCTTTTTATCCTTCCTTGCTTTAAATATCATCATTGCATTAATGCTAGAAAAATATCACACACACTTGTAAATTCACTGATATAATGAATTTGATAATATACAGCGAAATGAAACTGAAAAATCCGTGAATTTTTGTCCAATTCGAAATATTTAACTTGCAGTTAACTTGATTGAAATATCATATTTGAGTAGCCCGGCATGGCCAGGTGGTTAGGGCGCTCGACTCCCAATCTGAGGGTCGCGGGTTCGAATCCCCGTCACACCAAACATGCTCGCCCTTTCAGCCGTGAGGACGTTATAATGTGACGGTCAATCCCACTATTCGTTGGTAAAAGAGTAGCCCAAGAGTTGGCGGTGGGTGGTGATGACTAGCTGCCGTCATTCTAGTCTTACACTGCTAAATTAGGGACGACTAGCGCAGATAGCCCTCGTGTAGCTTTGCGCGAAATTCAAAACAAACAAACAAACATATTTGAGTATGGCAGTGGTTGCCATTATCAGAAAATAAAACATTAAACTAATGCGCCATTTATCTAGTTTGCGCCCCCCAGTCTTACAACGCTAGAAACCGGGTTTCGATGCAGATAGCTTTGTGCTCAACTACAAAATCTACTTTGCATTCAAAAATTAAAACAATGTTACATGAATTTAAAATTTGATGACATGCATCATTTGAATTTAACACTTATTTTTGGCGTTATCAGAGACAGTTTAACTCAAACCTGCTTATCGGATTATAAATATATATTTCCTACTTTTCTGTCATAAAAACTCTCCTTTTGACTTTTAACAAGTAGCCACGTTCAAATCATTGTTTACCAGAGGTGCTGACACACGGGGTCCGTGCCTCGAATCCACAGTTGGTGTCTTGAAAAATCAGAATAGAAAAACCATGATTGATATCACACCGAAACGCCGAAAATTCTCGCGGCTGAGGGCCCCAGCCATGAATATTTTAGATACTTAGCGACCCTTCTGCTGTTTACTGTTTTGTCTCACAGCTAGAAGTACAATACACAATTTGGTGACAGCTCACAATTAAATGACATATTTTTCTGGATGATAGTTTGTTTGTTTGTTTTTGAATTATGCGCAAAGCTACACGAGGGCTATCTGCACTAGCCGTCCCTAATTTAGCAGTGTAAGACTAGAGGTAAGGCAGCTAGTCATCATCACACACCGCCCACTCTTGGGCTACTCTTTTACCAACGAATAGTGGGATTGACCGTCACTATATAACGCCCCCACGGCTGAAAGGGCGAGCATGTTTGGTGGGACGGGGATCCGAACCCGTTTGATACAGTTAAAAGTGCTTATACTGCATAGTTTTATTTGTTGTATATATCAAATAATGGAGTAATATTGCACACAACTAGTTTTTATTGAAACACTAGGCAATTTTTAGTCTGTATATTAATTAATTATTGAGAATTACGTGTCAGTCAAAGTATTAAATAATTTGATAAATTGTTAGTTAACATATCTTTACATCAGTGCACACACACAGCAAAAACCATCAAATTACTTGGTAATGTTCTGTCCATTTAATATTAATTAGTTTCAGCGAATAAAGCAAATTTTTAAAATATATACATCAATTATTTGTATCCATAGGAAATGAACTGTTCCTTTGAAATCATTCAATTAAAATATTTAACTATGACATGAAAAGATTCTTAAGAAGCATGAATTACAATACTATTTTTAATACAAAGGGTTTGGTACGTTTCTGTAGCTTCTGTTTGCGTTTTTGAGGTCTGCCGAAACGTGTCGAGTTTTCTGTATTAAAAGTAGTTTTAATACTTGCTTTACAACGTTATTTTCGTGACTGGGTTTGATAGATTTTGAGCATGAGAGAGCGTATGTATTTAGATATATGTAATTTTTTTTTTTAATATAGAGCATTTTTGTGAGAATGTCTTCACCTGCGTCATGTACTGGAACTGTTAAGCACTGCCCTACAAAGAAGAAAACAGTTAATGTTGCTTCGACCACTTAATCTCTTTGATGATGCAAATTTATTTTCTTTTTTCTTCTTGTTTATTAAAACCTCGTGTTTTTCTCCAGAAATATCTCGCCTCTTGTCTTTAGGAGACCCCTTCCCGAAATTCTTTATCTATTAACTGTAACCCACTATAAAATAAAAGCTCAGCATAAATACTACGTAAATACTACGCGTTCTAAAGAATGGATATAAAAAGAAGAATCATCCAAAATATACACTTTTCCAGAAACTATGATTTTTGATAACCATTATGTTAACCTGAATGTTTCTAAATAAATGTGTACTCTAAGACGAACATGGTCGAAACCGCTATTAATTGGTAGTTTCTATAAGACGAACATAGTCGGAGCCGCTATTGATTGGTACCTTATATAAGACAAACATGGTCGAAACCGCTGTTAATTAGTAGCTTATATAAGACGAACATAGTCGAAACTGAATTACAGAAATGTTTGAGGGTATTTAGTTTTTTAGCTAAGTTGTGAAACTCATCAGATAATAAAACAGATTGTTATAGTAGCTTTGTCTTTAGCCAAACTGGATCTACGGTGTGAAATGTCTTCGTTTTTCTTTAGCCAAGCTGGATCTACGGTGTGAAATGTCTTCGTTTTTTTAGTCAAGCTGGATCTACGGTGTGAAATGTCTTCGTTTTTTTTAAGTCAAGCTGGATCTACGGTGTGAAATGTCTTCGTTTTTCTTTAGCCAAGCTGGATCTACGGTGTGAAATGTCTTCGTTTTTCTTTAGCCAAGCTGGATCTACGGTGTGAAATGTCTTCGTATTTCTTTAGCCAAGCTGGATCTACGGTGTAAAATGTCTTCGATTGGAGATGATTCAAAAGGTAGACTATTCTTCATCAAGGGAAAAATGGGAAAGATCAAGAGAATGATTCAGTCAGGTGTGAGTAAAGGTGAGTGACTTCATGGTTAAGCAAGTATGACAGCTTGAATATGTTTCATTTGTTCTAATAATTTTATTTTACGGGAAGAAATTATCCTTCTACATAAATACATGTTAAATATTGGCTATCCGGTTGATTTTCTAACGAAAATTACACGCAATTTCCTAAACAACAAAATCCAACCACCAACCAACGTACACACCGTCCCCAAATTTCCCCTCATTATCTTCCCTTCATTTTATGGGTTCGCAATCCGTACCAATTAAAAACAACTATTTTTCCCTAATAAAAAATTTCTATCCTCAAATGCAGCTTAGAATAATATACAGACCTAGTCTCCGCATTAAACACTTATTTCAATACACGCAGAGCAAGTACCTAAACTTCTACGTTCATGACTTGTGTATAAACATACGTGTAGTGACTGTAAGGTTACGTAAGTTGTCAAAACGCAACGCCACTTAAAAACTGTGAACATTTAGGAGTATCTAACAGAATCAGCCATCCTTTACTTAAACCCAGCCACTCATCCATTCGCCCACATTCTGAAACCACAGGTCACAATATTATATTTAACGATTTCTCTATCATCACCACAGGATCTTCAGACCTTGACCTCTGCATTAAAGAAAGTATACTCACAGCTAAAGACCGCCCCACCCTTAACGATTTACAAAGCTCTTTAGATCTAAAATTGTTCTAAATTTTCACACTTAACTCAGCTGTTGTGTAATATATATACAAACATTGTTTCATCCGTCCATTTAACGCTTTTCTTAATAACTAAGTAAACTAATGATTATGTTATTATATTATAATTTTAGTAATAATCATATTTGTAACACAATTTTCAGATTTCGCTAAAGACAAAATAAGTTATTCCGAAACGTTTGAACCTTGTAAATAAAATATTTTATGTTTTATCAACCGTCTTCATCTTCGTTATTAGACTTGTCTAACTCTGAAGTATCAGGAGCAAAAGTGAAGCTGTTTGATTAACATTTCATCTTGTGTATCCACAAACTTTCCTTGATGCGTAGCATTTCTTTGCTATACGCACTCCCCAAGATGTCGAAGTGTTTAGAAGTGATACTTTGTCTGAGCTTGTGTATTAAAGAGCATGCGCAAAATACAGCATATAATCAGTCGTTCATCCTTCGCCACTGTTTACAGGACTGTGACACAAATGTCACTTCTAAACACTTCGACATCTCGGGGAGTGCACATAGCAAACAAGTGCTACGCACTAAGGAAAGTTTATGGATACACAAGATGAGTCCTGAATCAAATTATAATCAAACAACTTGGAAGTGATAAGGCTAGAAAGAAGGAACTAATCAAAGTCATCCGCCGCCAACTCTTAGGTTACTCTTTACCAAAGAATAGTTTATTGACTGTTTCATTATACATATCTAAGGTAGCATGTTCAGTGACAGGATTCGAAACAAAAAAGTCTAGATATAAAGATTTTAGAATGGTTTGTTTAGAAAAAAATAACTTAAAAGGTAAACTATTGATAAAGTGAAAAAAAAAGATTTGAAAATCTAGTAACAATAAATGTTAAGAAGAGAGAAGTAGGATAAATTACTCACATGAAAGTTATAATAAATAAATAATAAGTATCAAGAACGATAAGAGGTAAAAATAAACAACTTACATCACTTATGACAAAAAACAAACATTTTCACTTGTCGAAAGGGAACTAATTAATTATTGAAGATCACCGAGTCCAGGATCTAGATTTATTCCACAAGGATGAATGGTACTTAAAGTAGCATTTTTCTATCAGCTTTAGTTTTGAAATCGGTTTCAGTACCTATGAATATCACATGATAAATAGAATGACATGATTGGTTGAAGTGTCGGATAACATAATTTCTTACATTTTTCCGTAAGTGAATTTTTGAATCAACGTGTTTTCATAACACCATGAATTGTTTAGAGGTTTCTATGTCAACCATAGTTTCAAACAATTTTTCGCACTAATAGTTTAAAGTCGATATACAAACAAAACTTACTACAAAATCGGATCATCTCTTATGTGCATCTAACGTATTACTCGTTATTCTAGCTTTCATTTTTTTTTTCGTATAACTTATTTAAAGTAAACACTGACTCGCTTCCAAAGTCACAGATAGGTTTTATCTGGTTAAAGGTGAAAAGGTGTTTATGGATCTGTTTTAAAATGATTTTCAAATTTGGATGTTTTTATTCAGTTAAATTGAAACTTGTAGAATGGAAAACAATTTTTTTCTCAATTATTGAGAGACCAGTAAACATGATTTCAAGCGAAAGTGATATAGCTTTAAAAAACAATCTACTCAGGATTCATCGACAAAATTCCAAATCAGAAGGACCCCAAAATTAATCTTATGTTCTATAATCTTGACGTGTAACTGGACAAACAATGTGATTTCATTCCAGCATGGAAAGTTGATGTGTGGAACAACGATTTCGGAAACTCCATTCTATAATCTTGACGTGTAACTGGACAAACAATGTGATTTCATTCCAGCATGGAAAGTTGATGTGTGGAACAACGACTTTGGAAACTCCATTCTATAATCTTGACGTGTAACTGGACAAACAATGTGATTTCATTCCAGCATGGAAAGTTGATATGTGGAACAACGACTTCGGAAACTCCATTCTATAATCTTGACGTGTAACTGGACAAACAATGTGATTTCATTCCAGCATGGAAAGTTGATGTGTGGACTTCGGAAACTCCATTCTATAATCTTGACGTGTAACTGGACAAACAATGTGATTTCATTCCAGCATGGAAAATTGATGTGTGGAACAACGACTTCGGAAACTCCATTCTACAATATTATTGTGGTGATCTTAGTGGAACAACGACTTCGGAAACTCCATTCTGTAATATTGTTGTGGTGATCTTAGTGGAACAACGACTTCGAAAACTCCATTCTGTAATATTGTTGTAGTGATCTTAGTGGAACAACGACTTCGGAAACTCCATTCTGTAATATTGTTGTAGTGATCTAAGTGGAACAACGACTTCGGAAACTCAATTCTGTTATATTGTTGTAGTGATCTTAATAGTTAACTGGTTAGACATGGAGATTTGATTCATGCATTAATAGCTTATGTCTGCCCACCTTCTAGGAATCTCTATATTCTCGACTTCAGAGTATTGCATGTGACGTTCGGTAGTCTCAACATCAATGAATTATAAACACAGCTTCCTACAATCGTCTGCTTTTAACTCTTATTATAACAAAAACTAAACAATAAAAAAATATTCATTCACAAAATACATTAATCAAATATATCTAAACTCAACAGTCTTTTATATCATGACACCAGGCTTTGAAACAAATAACAGAAAATCTAAATTCTGTAATAATGTTATAATTATATTGATCTTATCGTGTAATTTGGAAAGATATGGTGATTTGAAAGAAAACCACTTTTCTTTAATATGGTAATTGTAGTAATCTTAAGATGAAACTGTATAGACACAATGATTTGATTCATGTATTAAAAAAGCTTATTGTTCGAACATATTTATTTGAGTTCTGCACGAAAACCCAACGTATGAACTTAAAAAAACGAAAACCTCCATTCTGTAATAGCATTTTAATTGTAGATGTCTTTGCATGTTACTGGATAGAAATATGCAACTGACTCCCGCATGAATAACCGATTTGTGGAACAAAGAATTGAGAAGGTTTCTTAAGTAATAAAGTTGTAATTTTTATCATCATAACATGTAACTAGATGGACAAGGGGTTTGACTCGTGTATGAAAAGCTGATGAGTGGAAAGAATATAGAACCTTCATTATGTAATAGTGCTGTAATTGTAGTGACTTAAAGTTTAGCTTTAATTAATCTGGTAATTTTTCAAAATTGAAATGTGCTGCGGGTAAAACCTGGGGGATATTATAGAGTTGTAGCTGAGAGTTCCATAAAAGTTTATGTTGCGTCAATGTATCCCCTTGACAACAAAGCAAATCTAATGAGGAATTTCAGCCAATGATTATGATTTTTGTGCGCCAGCAATACTAAGCATGGGGCGCACGTCTATCCGATTCGATTTTACTACTCATCACGATTTCTACCCACCTACCCTCAAATCTAATTATATGCACAAAGTAGAGAACCGTCCGTTATATATATATATATATATATATATGACTGGAAGAATTTTAAAAAAGCAAACTTGCCTGTCGCGGCAGAAAGCGCCATCGTTTCGTACAAGTTGCATGTTGATCGGTAACTGCAACGGCCGAGATATCGGCGTGACAGGTGGACAACTTTTCGTTCTTATATAGTATATACTATTCCATTTTGTTTGACTAAAATGGCAAAAAACAAGAGCGTAAATAGAGTGTCACTTAAAAACTAACTAGTGAGAAAAATAATCTTCGTCACTTAAGTTGACTGGGTTAAAACCGCAGAAATTTCTTAACAACGTCAAAATCCAGAAATACATTAATTTTCCTTCGGAACAGCTATAAGGTTTTAAAATGTTCCAAAACAACAATAACAGTCAAGAAACCCACATGTGTTGAACTGGTTTATCAGTAAGTACAAGATATCGTTTGGTCTACAAGTAAGACAATCTTAGTTTTAAGAAATCTCCAAGATCTAGGCAGTTGAAGCTATAAAATATAACATCTTCAAAGTTTCAACTTTTATTACTTTTCTTCTATATTGGCAAATATAATTTTATAGAAATTCCACAGCATGTGCAAGATTGTAAAAGTGCAGCATTGCGGCGTCGTGTTTGCTTATAGTGTATATCGTAAAATCTGTATCTTGTTCATACGACAGAGCATCACGAAACGAACAATTTTGTTTTTTGTATAAGTACCTTCCTTATTTTGACAATATAAATATCTTGTCACTTTGTAACTGAATATTATTATCTGAGCTTAACAAGTCAACAAACGAGTAAGTTCAAAGCAAGATGGTGGCAGTGCTGGGAATCCGGGCCCCGGCATGGCCAGGTGGTTAGGGCACTCGACTCGCAATCTGCAGGTCGCGGGTTCGAATCCCCGTCACACCAAACATGCTCGCCCTTTCAGCCGTGAGTGCGTTATAATGTGACGGTCAATCCCACTATTCGTTGGTAAAAGAGTAGCCCAAGAGTTGGCGGTGGGTGGTGATGACTAGCTACCTTCCCTCTAGTCTTACACTGCTAAATTAAGAACGGCTAGCGCAGATAGCCCTCGTGTAGCTTTGCGCGAAATTCAAAAAACAAACATACACTCTCAAAGGTCACTGGCCCTAACCAGGATGGACAGGACCATCACTTCGCCTAGAGCACGTACACATATACCCATCAGTGTCGAGAGCCACCACAGACCCCGGGGGTAAACATCCTCGCCAGGCCACTTTCTACAGACTCCTGGGCAAACATCCCCTTTTTCTCTCTTTTTAAACACTTTAAAGAACTTATTAAAACGAAGATCCTAAATTAAGACAGCAACGAGCTCATAAAAAAAGGCAAAATCCTAGCAGCAGCCGTTTTGATTTTACAGGGTAGGCGTAAAAACGTTAATAAAGTAACAACAAATATCTATTTAATCTATAAAGTAATAAATATATATAAATCATTACTTAATGTATCAAGCGTCTATATGCAAAGAAAAGCCCAAAACTATACTTTTTTTTTATGATTAAATGAAAATGTAACGTAAAGGTGCTTTGCGGGATTTTCGGCATAACCAGGTTTTATTCGCCCAGGCCCCTCGGCAGTTGTCCTCTCACCCACCCCTGTCGGCGGGCCTGAGTATATCAATACACACGATGTGTCGTGCAGCCAAAACGACCTGCGGGACACACCGTGTGTTATTAACTGGAGTGATAGTTTAGCGATTTTCCACCTTCTTTAGCTCGGACTGTGGTACTCCAAACTAACACATATTTTGGATGTGCTCTACTGGACCCTTACTTTACATACCAAATTTCAAGGCAATCCATTTAGAAATACAAGAGATATATTGAAGTTCTTCCTTTTTTTTTCTTCTTCTTCTTCGGACGGAAAGTTCGGAAACTTAATTTGGTACACGGATAAATCTTCACAACCGACAATTAGATGTCAAATTTGATCTAAGTATAAGACACATGTACAAAGTTATTCAATAAAAAGCGTTCAATTTTGAACAAAATCTTTGCGCACGCCTACACAAAAAGGCACGTGAGGTATAGGTCTAACATTTTTACTACAGATTCGATGACGAGGAACCCACTTTGAGATTAATAATGCTTGGAAACGGCTTGAATGGGCAATGAAGAAAAACTTTAATATAAGTTTAACATAATAGCAAATGTGCAAAACCTTGTCGAAACGTTGTACATTTGCTGTTATGTTAAACGTCTTTATTTGTAGGATGTGGAATTAGTTGTTAGGTATGTTCAATCTACTTTTTTAACAAATTATTGATATAACATCGACTAACAACTACGAATATTTAATAACAGTCTTCAGACTACTTCTAGATATCTGGTGAATTATTTCTATAATTGACTTGTATATGCTAATTTGTATGGTTTAGGCACTAAATGTCAAGGTCAAATACATAGATTCTACAAGGCTGACTTTAATTTATTACATGAATACAGAACTGGCTTCGGATGTATACATTTATGGCATTGGATTCATGATGGGGAAAACGAAGTCTAATAATGAAGATGAAAACAGTTGATCAGAAACAAAACATTATATTTACAAGGTTCGAACATTTCGGAATACACTCATTCCATCTTCAGCGAAATCTGAAAATCGTGTTATGAAGATGATTATTAACTAATACTATAACATCATAATCACTTGTTTACTTAGTTATTATGAGAAGTGGTAAACGGAAGGATATAACAACAAAGGATTATAGATATACCGTGTGAAAATGTAGAACAATTTTAGATCTAAAGTGTTTTGTGAGTCGTTAAGATCCTGTGGTAATGACAGAGAAATCGTTAAATATAATATTGTGACCTGTGGTTTCAGAATGTGAACGAATGGATGAGTGACTGGGTTTAAGTAGAGGATGGTTGGTTCTGTTAGATACTCCTAAATGTTCACAGGTTGTAGTTTTTAAGTGGCGTTTCGTTTTGCCAATGTACGTGACCTTACAGTCAATAAACGTATATTTATACACAAGCCATGAACGTAGAAGTTTAGATACTTGATCTTTGTACTGAAATAAGTGTTTAATGCGGAGTCTGAGTCTGTATGTTATTCTAAGCTGAATTTGAGGCTAAAAGTTTTTATTAGAGAGGAGAGTTGTTGTTAAATTTGTAGGTATTATGAACCCATAAAAGGAAGGGAGATAATGATGGAAATTTGGGAACGGTGTGTACTTTGGCTGGTGGTTGGAATTTATTGTTTAAGAAAGTGCGTGTAATATTTGTTAGAAAATCAGCCATTATTTAACATGGGTTTGCGAAAACGTTGTATTTTATATAGTTTAACTGTTGTGGTTGCGTTAACCACATCTTGTAGTACGTTGCTGTGTTAATTAATTATCTAATAATGCTTGGAGACGGC
>NW_013667893.1:152688-155678 GCF_000517525.1 Limulus polyphemus | reverse complement strand
GAAGTAAAACTTTTAAATTTAAAGTTTAACTAATAACAGACAAATAGTACAACGTTTCGACAAGGTTTGTTCATCATCAGGTACAAGTAAGTTTACACTGACACAGATATATATATATATATATATATACAGTATTGAACAAAGAAGTCACATGACCGGATATTGTTAGACGACATAGAAGAGATGTCTTGGCACCCCAGCGTGTTGGTTTAGAGTAGGGTTGTTTTGTTGAATTAAGATGGATTCCTTGATTTTTCGTTTGTTTATGTTTGGTTCTTTGTTTAATGACCGTGTTTTTAATAGATATACTAAGGTCTTTTTGAGTTGGAATGGTGGAAAACATGGGATGTTTTTTTTTATTGTGTTCTGTGAATCTGGTTTCCAATTTTCTTCCTGTTTCTCCAATGTAGAAACTGCCCAGATAAGATATCGAAGAAAGAAGATTTTATATTGTTTGTAAGTTTGTGAAACTTTGGTTTATAAGTTATTGTTTGTAATAACTGTTATTGTAAATTATATTGTTGTGTGTATATTAAAACGTATTTGTGTGAAAAAATAAAACTGTGTGTAACAATCTTGTTGGCAAATATCATAAACTGACTATATATTGGCTTTTACTTAACCACTAAGTCCAAAGTACAATTTAACAACTAAATTTAAATTTATCAGTTAACTCAATTTCAGGCTATTTTAAATTCTAATACTTAACATAATAAATTGGGAGCTCGTGTCCGAGATTTGAATCAGAGACAATATTCTATCTAAATTTAAATCTAATTCCCAATTGAATTTATATTTATCAGTGCCAACAAGAATTGATCATGTATGATTATCAAGATTTTCTTGTACCACTCTCCCTAGAACAACTAGAAAAATATAACAAAAAGGAATTGCTCGAAATTGCCAAAGTTTTAGAAATAGAAATTAAAAGATCAATGAGAAAAAAAATGAACTAAAAAAAGCGTATTATCGAAATACTAGTCGATGATGATTTGTTGCCTGAGGAAGCATTAGAGGAATACTCTAGTGTCCATACTAGCCAATCGGGTTTGAGTGATAAAGATAAAATAGAGATCCAGCTAAAACTCAAACAAATCGAGCTTGAAAAAGCTCGTATCGAAGCTGAAAGAGAAAATAAACGCCTCGAAGCCGAACCAGCTCGTATTGAAGCCTAGAAAGAACAAGCTCGAATCGAAGCCGAGAAAGAACAAGCTCGTATTAAAGCCGAGAAAAAATAAGCTCGTATTAAAGCTGAAGGAGAAAATAAACGTCCCGAGGCCGAAAAATTTCGCATTGAAGCCGAATAAAAATTAGGCTGAAAGAAATGGAAATTAGACTCAACACTGATCGACCAGGACAAAATGACAACTTTGAACTTAATCGATATGTTAAAGCATTACCGTTCGTTTGTTTGTAATTAAGCACAAAGCTACACAATGGGCTATATGTGCTCTGCCCACAACGGGTATCGAAACCCGGATTGTAGCGTTGTAAGTCCGTAGACATACCGCTGTGCTATTGGGGGGGGGGCATACCACCATTCAATAGAAATGAAGTTGATAAATATTTCCAACATTTTGAGAAGGTTGGCCAAACCATGGAATGGCCCACAGAAAAATGGTCATTATTATTACAAAGTGTCTTAACTGGTAAAGCACAAGAAGCTTATGCCGCTCTCTCTTTAGAAGATTGTACGAATTATGATAAGGTTAAAGCAGCTATTCTCATTGCATGCGAGTTAGTACCGGAGGCTTATCTCCAAAAGTTTCGAGGTTATCGCAAACAAGATAATCAAATTTATCAGTTAACTCGATTTCAGGCTATTTGAAATTCTAATACGTAACACAATTCATACGGTGGCGGTTTGATCAAACTTAATCCATTCCGTGGTGGTTGTGTGAGACTTAATCCAGTGTGACTATGAAAACGCAGATAAAGGAGACCTCATTGTTAAACCGCCTATATAACGAATATAATGTATAAATGCTTAAGAAGACATTTTTGGATATATATGCTCCGGAAAACATAGAAGCTCGGTTTATAGCTCTCTATTGTTATTGACTTAGATCAAATTCTTCCGAAGAGCATAAGAATTATAATAAACGCGGAAACAGTATTGCTCGAGAACTATGTAGAATCTGCTATGTGGGCGTACTGTCGATCAGAAATGTTACTGATGGAGTGTATGAATGAGACGTTCTAATAATTTTCTAAAATATTGTGGTTTGTTTAGAAAGATTACGTTAATATCCAGGTTATTTAAGTAGAATCTGCCCCATTCAAAATAAGATAAAAATGATAAAACTATTAATGAATATTTCGCATTTTTAGGTGATATAACATAAATCTAAGCGTTTCTTAATACCATGTTAAAAACATCAGATTACATCTTTAAAAACAATATCATTTAATCAAGTACTTTAAGAAACATCTTACGAAATCATTATGAAAGCTTTTGTTATTTAATCGTTAAGGTAAAAGATTTGTTTGTTTGTAATTAAGCAGAAAGCTACACAGTGGGCTGTATGTGCTCTGCCCACCACAGGTATCGAAACCCGGATTCTAGCGTTGTAAGTCCGCAGACATACCGCTTTGCTACTGGGGAGCTAAAGTAAAAGAAATTTGGAAAATCTGTATACCTGAAATACACTAATTAAAAACAATATAAAACAAAGGGCCGGGTGTGGCCTAATTAGTAGTGTCCTCGGACAATGAATAAAAGGGCCCATGACTCATAGCCATTTGTCTCGAAAATGTGCTCCGCACTTTGAGACCGTACGTGCGCTATAAGAATGACGGTCCCACTGTTTTGTCAGCCAAGTTAGCCCAAGAGTTTACGATGGATGCGGTTGACAAGTTGCCTTTCAAATAGTTTGTCAGCTCAAAATTATGAACGGCTATGCGCAGATAGCTCTAATGTAGCTTTGCGCAAAATTTTGAAACAAACAAACTGTAAAATATATAACTATGTGTATTTGTTATACATCAGG
>NW_013667893.1:151291-152223 GCF_000517525.1 Limulus polyphemus | reverse complement strand
TGTGATAAGTTTTACTTCTAATTGATGCTTATAATATAGAAAAGGTTTTCAAATATATATCACAAAAAAGGTTTTCGTAAATAGATTCATCACCTGTATTGAAATTTCAATAAAAAGTTGCCAGTAGTAACCTACAATTATAATAACACACCCTTATATATATACAATTGTTGGTGGAAAGAAGAGTAAGGAAGACCTTAAGTAAAGAAGCATGTGGTAAAGACGATATATTTAGTAATAAAAAAAAAGTCCAAAACTGTAAGAAAGTATTGAGTAGAGGACAAGTACGAAAAGTTGTTGAATTTCAACAAAAATACTCGTATATGGTAGAGCTGACTGATTTGTTGATTTGAAATAAGTTACAAACTAGAACGTCTTAAAAAGCTCGCAAAAATTACGAGATATGTAATTTCAATAACGTCAATAAAACACCAGACATTCTGATAATTTGCCAGCTTATGTTTAGAAGTTTTAACCATTTATAAATTGTCCATCGTTCGCGTTCTGTTACCGGAAGAAAAAAAAACAGTGACGGTTAAATATCATTATTCAGTCAGATAAAAATGGTCAAAGAGTTAACTTTGCGCAAATATTCAAATTAACAATTTAGATTTGAGACCACTTTTATAGTTACCGAACAAGTTACACGTAGCAAGGAGCTTCTTCTGATCGATAATAATTCCATTCGCGCTTACTTTCACTTTTCTATATAGGACTAAGACCAGTTTGACGAGTTAAATCTCGCTGATAAACGAGCTCAAACGTAAGAAAAACAAAACAAACAACAAATGAACGAATTGTACGGTGTTCCTATTTAACTGAATTCCTGCATAGTTAATGACCATGCATTCAATTCTTTCTATACTAGTTATACTTATGTATATATTTGTTTTTTTAATTTCTCGCAAAGCTACACGAGGGCTATCTGCGCT
>NW_013667893.1:144416-150382 GCF_000517525.1 Limulus polyphemus | reverse complement strand
ATGTTTGGTGTGAAGGGGATTCGAACCCGCAACCCGCAGATTGCGAGTCGAGAGCCCTAACCACCTGGCCATGCCGGGCCGTATTTATTTGATGTTAAGTCCAAAGCTACACAATGGGCAAACTATGCTGTGCCCAACACGAGTATCGAAACTCGGATTTTACCCTTCAAACGTATCGTTGAGTCACCGTGGAGCTCTGATTGAGTAATTCTCTAGAAAAACAAAAACATACGTTTCCATTAAAGAGCTTGAGTGAGAAGATTCAAGTGTAGCATTTTGAATCACTGGTTACGAAAGAAATTGCAGTTTTATCTAATAACGTCTTTTATATTTCCAGTCGCACAAAAACTGTTGGGTGATGTCTTTTGGACTGTTGAGAACTAAAGAAAAAAAAAAAAAGTGGCGCACATGCTTCTGTCATTTGAGTTCTATAGATTGTATTTGAAACAAGTGGAATTTGTGATTATTACTGCTTTGAATTTATGTTTCAGTTTTTTAATGTGATCTACGAAGAAATTAGCACTCAAGCTCAGAAATATAGTATTAAATATGAATCATAATAACCTAGTTTCATAAATAATGTCAATAAATAATAGATGAATAACGGTTTGATTGTTGTTAAGTGCTAAGTGAATAACGGTTTGATTGTTGTTAAGTGCTAAATGAATAACGGTTTGATTGTTGTTAAGTGCTAAGTGAATAACGGTTTGATTGTTGTTAAGTGCTAAGTGAATAACGGTTTGATTGTTGTTAAGTGCTAAGTGAATAACGGTTTGATTGTTGTTAAGTGCTAAGTGAATAACGGTTTGATTGTTGTTAAGTGCTAAGTGAATAACGGTTTGATTGTTGTTAAGTGCTAAGTGAATAACGATTTGGTTGTTTCTAAGTGTTAAAATACACAATGGGTATCTGTGCTTTGCCCATCACGAGTATCGAAACCCAATTTTTAGCGTAGTAAGCCTGCAAACTTACCATTGAGTCACTGGGGGGGGGCTGTGAATAACGGATAGTAAATTTTATTAGAAAGAAGTAACTATATTTGTTTCTTTTTTTACATTTTGAATATAATGAAATGACTTTGGAAACAGATCAGTCACACGTTATTACCGATTGCGCGTTGTTTCCACAATGCACACATTTCCTTATCAAGAAAGTTTCTCTTGTTTAATCTCTTTTCGAAAATTCAACAAAATAGTTGTGTTCATTTTTTTTGTGATTGTATCATATTACCTCTTATGTTTAGCATTGCTGATAGATTACTGCGAAAAACGCTTATAAAAAGGTTCTAAAATCTATAAGAACTTTTTTTTTATATAAACAATTTACGCTGGTCTAAACTGCTGGTACTATGATTATGATTTAGTTTTTTTATAATATTCTGCACTAAATGAGGAACAAGTTTCACAGAATCCATACTGACGTTATCAATTTCATTAAGGTAGTTATCTTTTATTCCCAACCTCCTCAGGCAAACTCAGTGTTGTCCGAGCTTCACGTTGCTGTATTTCCAGCCTCTGCCACACCATGGACTGTAAGGTTTGACAAATTTTGTATAGAAAAAACTAGAGAAAAGAGCAGTTAGTCATAAACGGTACTATAGCACTTTAGATTGAAGTGGAATGCTGTAAATTACGTTCAGAAAAAGCTACAAGAGGGTTGAAGGCCGAACTTCAACCCTCTTGTAGCTTTCAACTACTAATCGCGTAAAGTTCCTAGTTCTTTGATCACTCATATAAATTTGAAACGTTTGTTTTTATATAGTATGTGCTTTATGATACAACCGAAACGTTTAATTTTACATATTGTGTGCTTTATGATACAACTGGATCGTTTAACTTTACATGTTGTGTTCTTTATTATACAACCGAAACGTTTAATTTTACATATTGTGTGCTTTATGATACAACTGTACCGTTTAACTTTACATGTTGTGTTCTTTATTATACAACCGAAACGTTTAATTTTACATATTGTGTGCTTTATGATACAACTGGATCGTTTAACTTTACATGTTGTGTTCTTTATTATACAACCGAAACATTTAGCTTTACATATTGTGTGCCTTATGATAGAACCGAAACGTTTAGCTTTACATGTGGTGTGTTTTACCTTGAAAGAATGCAATGTTCATAATACATAATTATTTAAATGTTTATATGAGCGATGAATGCTCCGCCAATATTCAGACTCTAATGGAGCTTTGATCATTGTTCTTCTGAGTTTTAAGAAAATAATTCTAGCATGTGACCGGCAACAAAGCGTGGTTCAACTCATCTGTGGAAACATTTAACGTCTGAAGATACAAATAAAAATTTGGAATATTGTGAGAATCATCCCGGCTAAAGAAAAACAAAATGTTTCAAATACGAGCACGAGATGTGTGCATACTGTGATCATTTTCTACATCCACACCTATTGTATGGATATTCTATTGTATTATTAACATGATAACCATGGAGACTATGAACATATTTTTAAACTTTCTATTAAACATCACGTTTTTTTATCATTGGACATTTCGGACTTTATATTGATTCCATCACCAGCATAGAAAGAAAATCGAATTGTAATAATATAATGCATTGTTATGATGTGAACCCTTTTCTAAGCTGGTGAAGCTTTATTATAATTAATTATACTTGTTATAAGACATTAGTATTAGGTATTATATATTTTAACACTACATTCTTTATTCAGTCCCTTAAGACATTTCAAGATGAGGAAAATTTTATAATAACATTTAAACCGCACTATGTCCGCCATATTCATTACTGACGACGCATTTCGCTCAATACAGAACTCATCAGGCCGTCTGGGACATAATAAAATACAGTAGCTGGTCGAATATGTTTGAAATATTATTAACTACTCTTATTCTGGAAAATTCTAACAACTTTAGAGAATAGGCAGGAGTTTCGCAATGCATATTTAACTGTATAAATGTGTTTGTTATATGACTGGAGGACAATTCTGTCAGTTTTTATGTTATATGATTGGAGGACAGTTCCGCCAATATTTGTGTCAATATAATTTTTCTGGATAAGCCTCAACTTCCCAGAGAATGGGGGTTTCTCACTCTTTTGCTCTAATTGACTGAAATTCTTTTATATCTTAATTACTTTCCTGTGTTATCCTTACCTATTATCAAAGTTTATCATCAAACACTATCTTACTACTGCATTGTTCTTTAAGATGCTGATTACTACAGTGTTATCAAACAGTTTTATTACTGCATTGTTCCTTAAAGTGCCGGTTACCACCATGTGTTACTACTGCTTGGTGCCGATTATCACAGTGTATCACCAAACACTATCTTACTACTGCATTGTTCCTTTAAGTGCCAATTATCACGGCGTATCTTCAGAGACTATCTTACTAATTCATTTTTCTTTAAGGTGATTACGCTGGAAAGTTTTAAAGACATATCATCTTAAAACTCATGTTCGTCCGAAGAATAAGGAAATGTCCATTTATTTAACAAAATTGTAAAGTCGAAACATGCACTTCTAGCTTTAGAGTGAAAAATCAACGTGAATTCTTAAATGTCTTTTTTTTCTTCTTCCATAACTTTTATATGCAACCTTATTTCTTTAGGTATATAATTTGTATATATGCTTATCTTTCTTAGACAAAATTAATTACGCTTTTACTCAGCATAAAGGAATAGTTGTTTAGATTTATTGGAATATTTCGCTAAACGATAAACACTTTATTTTCCGACTGGATGGTAGCAGGTGCTAAAAAACTCACTACACCTTCCGCATCATCAAGAAATCCTGTACTGCTGTAGATCAAAACAGTTAGTATTGGAGATGAAAGAGAAAAGGTAGTCTGAAATTATAATAAATCCAAGTGGAATGTTACGTTCAAAAGCTGTTGAAATCTCCTTCACATGACGTTTCCTCCAAAGCACGTGACCAGAGTAAAATATTTAGATAACAGGCCATTGATGACCTATAACTTTTACCATTAGAAATATTCAAAGTGTTGTTCATGCTTGCTGCATTCTGACTGAAGAATTACAAGAAACGTATAACTAAAATCCTGATATGTCCATAGTCAGAAGTTAACCCACGGTAGGGATCAGTTTATTTTCAATCATCATCCGTGATAAAGCATGTAAAAATTTAAATAAGATGGTGCATCTAATCAAGGCGAGACATATCTTCTTATGCGAAATATTCAAATATAGGAATAGGCTTAATACATAGAACGCGGAAGGTAAAAAGTTGAGTTCAGTATAGCTCGTCCAAACAAAAGTTTAAATATTAAAATTGTCAAAATAATATAAACATTTTAATTAGCGACTTATATAAACAATTGTCTCAAAATCTGTGAAGACATATTACTATAGCCTACCCCCCCCCCCCCAGTGGCACAGCGGTATGTCTGCGGACTTACAACGCTAGAATTCGGGTTTCGATACCCGTGGTGGGCAGAGCACAGATAGCCCATTGTGTAGCTTTGTGCGTAATTACAAACAATACTATAACCTTAGCATTACAAGTGCCCTCTGGTGACTCAGTGGTAGATTTAAGAACTTATAAAGTTAAAAATCGTGGTTTGAAACTCGCGGTGAGCAGAGTACAGCTTCGTGCTTAACAAACAAATAAAGCATTACAAGTACTTAGTTTTACATCAGGTCACGCTCTCTAGTGACTTGGAACTTATCATGGGGGCTTACAACGCTAAAATTCGGAGCTTGATCCCTGCAGCTGGTACACCATAGATAACTTGATTGTGCAGCATTGCGCTAAGACAAACAAGTAAGCCAAAATATATATACGTCAGTTCCTGAAAAATAAGACTTTGTTTACTTTACTTGTGCATAATACAGAAGTCTTTATATTAAAATATAAATTAATTTACAATATAGCCATTTTTAAACAGTCTTAAAATAGTTTTTGTTTCAGACTTTTTTGCGCAAGGCTATACAAAGGCTATCTGCACATAGCTATTCCTCATTTTGAACTCATAAACTAGAAAAAAGGCAACTAGTCAACAGCTTCCACCGCCTGCTATTGGGCTGTCATTCTTGTCTAACAGCATAGTGAGGTTTGACAGTCACTCTTATAGTGCACCAACGGCCCCAAAGTACGAAGAACTTTTTTGTGGCAACGGATCGCGAACCACGAACCCTTGATGTTAAAGTCTTACACTTCTTTTTGAACAGATACATCACACTATGAAATTTTCATTATTGACAAATCAGAAGAAACGAAAACATTTCGTATGTTTTTTTGATAGGCAGACGCTCAAGGTATACCCGAGCTAAGTAAGCTTATCATACAGGTAAGGTATATTGTATAATTTATATATTATAACTTTCGTTCACAATATTAAATATATAGAATGCCATTACCTTTTATTTTGGTTAAGGATATCGAAATTAAATTTGAAGAAACAATTACGTCAAATCTTGACTGCGCAGTAAACTCGGAAAAGTTTGGTATTTCACGTTCAACGACAACTTTGATTGTGAAACATTTCGTTTTTCTTATGTTTTTAAGGATTGTGTCCTAAAAAGAAATAACACATTTAACATTTTACAATTTAGCAGTGATTTGATATTGATGGGAAAAGATTCTTGATTACATTATTCACAACTGCATCACAAGGGTGAACTATTTTATTAAATTCTGTGTTTTGGCGAGCTAGTTCAAAAATACATAAAATGTTTAATATCATAATCTTGAGAACAGAGCGTTATAACCTTATAACCTCAATAGGCCTGCTGTAAAATTAACCCGAACTCATTCATATATTATAGATAAACACTATTTATATCGATGCATCCTGAACATTTTTTTTTCTCGATTTATGGATGTTGAGTAAATATTTTCTTACGAATTCCCAGAGGAAAGTTGTTCTTTTCCTTATCTTTATATAAGTTTTTTCTTGTTATTTAAGTTATTTCTAGGCCCGGCATGGCCAGGTGGATAAGGCGCTCGACTCACAATCTGAGG
>NW_013667893.1:130788-143556 GCF_000517525.1 Limulus polyphemus | reverse complement strand
TGACTAGCTGCCTTCCTTCTAGTCTTACACTGCTAAATTAGGGACGGCTAGCACAGATATCCCTCGTGTAGCTTTGTGGTGATGACTAGCTGCCTTCCTTCTAGTCTTACACTGCTAAATTAGGGACGGCTAGCACAGATATCCCTCGTGTAGCTTTGTGGTGATGACTAGCTGCCTTCCTTCTAGTCTTACACTGCTAAATTAGGGACGTCTAGCGCAGATAGCCCTCGTGTAGCTTTGCGCGAAATTCAAAAACAAACAAACAAGTTACTTCTATGTCGTTGTCCTTTATCTTTTATGTCAGGATTCAACTGACCAAATGTAAAATCGGACAGTTAACTAATTCTTATTATTAACATAAACTGTTAGCTTTTACGGGTGGCTAGGAGAACAGTATTTTATACATCAAAGTAAATTTTGTATTCATAAAGACTGCAAAAACATAATTATGAGACTGAAACATACGTGTTGATGAATATAACAGAGTTTTAAATTAATGTTTATTCATATATTTTGTTTATGTTCCTGTAATTAAAAATTGGATATATATATATATATATATATGTATCCATTATGTATTTGTCTATCCATGAAAACAATTCAATTTTTTAAATTTGAAAGACACATTTTGTGTCGTTTTCTGTCAAGTTGTCCTGATTATTCCTGCTGATGTATTCCAGATAGGATCATTTTACGAATTCTTAAATTTAATTTCGAACACTTTTAAAGTTTAGTGCTTAAAGAAACTTTCAATTTTGGTTTCTGTTGTAGTTGTTTTCTGCTTCCTATAGATTCATATTTCTAATTTAAGCCATTCAGACACCCGCTAAGATTATGAGGTAATTTTTTTTTCTACTAAGTCTTATATTTTTTTACCTCTGAAAGTCTGAAAGAGAAAAGGTAAGAAACAAAACACAAAAAGGTAATCTTTACCGGGAAACATAGTAATAAAAAAAAAACACATCACGAAAATGTTTTCATAACACGTATTCTGGAATGTAGCTTCATTTCATAATAATCTGTTTGCACATATATATATGTGTGTTATTAATCATCACTATGCTAAAATACAAAATATTACACACTAAGTACAGCGCAAACAAAGAAAGCTATGAGTTTTATTTAAGCAAGATAGAATTTTGTACATTTAAGTAAACCCTCTGTATATATCAAAGTCTAACGTTTTTGAGTCTTACGTCTCTTGCGTCGAGGTTGCATTTGTATCCAATCTTGCAGAGCATCTAAAAATAATCCTTTCTAAATTAAAACGGATTTAAAATAATAATAGAATATAAATAATGTTTCTCGGATGCCACCTTCAAAAAGATATACATCTTAACAATGGAAGATTTTTCTATTATTTGGAGCTTAAAGATTTCCACAACTTCTACTTTCTGTTCGTCATTTGTAAGTCGAGTTTCGTTGAGATTTCTATACTTTATTCCTTATATAAAAATGTATGATATTCTAAGGTAGCCAGGAGGATTTATGTAATGTTTATGAAGTAAAATCAAGATTCTTTTAGAAGATAATCATCTAATATTTACAGTATGTTCTTTCTTACATTGTTAAAGGAGAACATGCTTATGCTATGTTAATAACTTTTAAACTTAGTGGCGTTTCCCGAGTTAAATGAGTTATTATATTTAACGTGAAATTTAACATACCAAGGTGGTCTCAGTGTAATGTAAGTCATTTTTCTGTACTTTAAACACGATATTTTATGTTATTAGTAAACTTAGTGATATGAGAAATAACTTTCTGGAGAAAACATTACTTTCTCATGCTAAAAAAAAAGTATTACCACGTGTTGTAAAGAAGAAAGACGTAATGTGAACTTTAGTTTTAGTTAATAACTCCCTGAATTGATATATGAAGGAATTTTGAAAACCAAAATACACATTAATTTCCTAGACGACCACATAAATGGTATTTAAATGTTTGTCTGAAAAATGATACTTAATTCACTGAACAAGTACATGGTGTTTAAATGTATGTCTGAAGAATGATACTTAATTCGTTAAACAAACACATGGTGTTTAAATGTATGTCTGAAGAAGGATACTTAATTCCCTGAACGAGCACATGGTGTATAAATGTATGTCTGAAGAAGGATACGTAATTCACTGAACGAGCACATGGTGTTTAAATGTATGTCTGAAGAATGATACTTAATTCACTGAACGAGCACATGGTGTTTAAATGTATGTCTGAAGAATGATACTTAATTCACTGAACGAGCACGTGGTGTATAAATGTATGTCTGAAAAAGGATACTTAATTCACTGAACGAGCTCATGGTGTATAAATGTATGTCTGAAGAATGATACTTAATTCACTGAACGAGCACGTGGTGTTTAAATGTATGCCGGAAAAATGATACTTAATTCCCAAAACGTTTAAACATTTTACGAGAGCTTTACTTATTTCTTTGACAAAAAATATATGAAACAATATATGAGTAAAAAATAAGTGCCTCAGAATTTTAGTTAATTAACTGTATAAGTATACATGACAGAATGTAGAAACGTGAATATGTATACAAATAATATTATTCATTTCACTGAACTAATAGGTGATAGAATGTAAAAATATTTTTACTTAAATGTTAGTTAATCCACTAAGTAAATACATTATAGAATATTAAAAACTTGAAATAATTATGGCTGTCAGTTTCGTAAATTATTGTCTCGAGGGATTTGTTATTGTAATGTATTTATATTTTGACAAGATAACAGTAGTGTTGATGAATTATTCTCATTTAAACATGGTTGTATCAAATCTATGTATAGCATTTCTTTCAGTCTGAGTAGTTCTCGGTGTTCAGCAGGACACGTGACCCAGAAAGTCGTTGACGCTTGGCATACCATCACAGTCCTTGATACAATGCATGTTGACTGTAAAGTGTTTTTAACTCAAGCCTTCTGGTATTCTTTAACAATCGTTGATCGATTACGACATTTGTCCTCATGTATTAAAAAACACAAGAGTTAAATACACTTTACAATCAATGATGGTATGTGATTTTGGTAGGATGTAACCAAGACTCTGTTTATCATATAAAGTTCTATTGACGGTGTGAATGTGTTTTCCTATAAGTAACAAATGAAACTGAAATTATATTATCGAATAAAACTTAGATATCCATCCGAAATATTAGATGACTTCTATGGAATGATGCCTACGACAAGGCTAGAATTAAAATCAATGATCATGTTTGTGATCATGCTTGATATATGATAACTATTACATGGCTCACCAGATATTCCGTAAGGGAGTACTAAAAGTAATAGACGTAATATTTGTGATAAACATCACACAAACTACAGAAGTTTTTTTTATTTTTTGTATTTTACGATCCACATTCTTATTAATTAGTCTATTTCGGATTCAAAATCAGAGGCGTGTAAAAAATAGCCGAGGAGGACTTTCATACAATTCTAGAACTCGTCAGTTGGGTTGGACGATGTGAGACGAAATATTCTCTGAAACGTTATTTATATATATGACATAATTTTTTGAAAGTTACGACTTAGACGCCGAAAGTTGGAAATGCATTAGAACACAATCGGAAACATACAAACTGAGAAGAATGTGGCAAACATACATTAGAACACAATCGGAAATATACAAACTGAGAAGAATGTGGCAAACATACATTAGAACACAATCGGAAACATACAAATTGAGAACAATGTGGCAAACATACATTAGAACACAATCGGAAACATACAAACTGAGAAGAATGTGGCAAACATACATCTTCAGTTAAAATGATTTTAGGCCTAAAGGCTTCTAATGATCCTCTAGCTTTCGGAGTTTAAACCGTAACTTTTTAAGGTACTAAAAATAACTTAATAACGATCTGATTTCATTAAAACAATAGACAGATTGTTATGAAAGACAGAAAAAGTAATAAAAAATAGGTCACGGAAACATTTTTATACTGATAATTTTCCATTTAAAAAGTTGTAAACTGGCAATAATAACTCTTGTTTTTAACAATACAATCGCCCTGATTTTACATTATTAATTTTTTTTAACTTCCACTAATTAATGTTAATATTTGCAACTTTTATCCAACAAACAACAATGTTAAAGTCATGGTCCTAATAACAGTTCTGTCATTACTATTATTTAAGGAACAATACTAATTACAATGATATTGAGGGCAAATAATGCTAATATATGCAAATACAAAGAATGATTTATATTTTTTGTATCTCTATTAAATTAACTGTCTTTTTGTTGTAACTTCTAACTATTCTATTTTTCATCGCTTGATCTTCTGTAAGACTTAGCAAGAAGACAGTTACGTTTATTTATTAGTTCTAAAAAAAAAACAGTGACATTTTGCAAAAAGAAGAAAATTGCAAATATATATTTAATGAAATAATATTATTTATATAATACAGAAGTTAGTATAAATAGCATAGACATTAAAATCGTAAAACACGTTTTAGTAAGGGTACCATCAGAAATAATGGAAGAGTAAATAACTGATTGTTTGTTTCATAGAAAAGTCAAATTTCGGATTTTAGAATTGCAAGTCTGCCACCGGGAGACGTAAAAAAAATGATTAAAGGCAAATAATGAGGAAAGATAGAAACGGAAAAATTAGACAAAGAAAGAAAAACATTAATTTAGCAAAACTAGATGAGTATTTAAGTAAAGAAGAAGAACATTTTATATTCAACTGGATATAACAAAAGAAGAGAAGAAGGAAAGAAGAAGAAGAAATATAATACACCAAAAATGAAGAAGCAGAAAATATATGGAAGAAATTAGAATAAATATTTATAGTTTTGAAAATAGGAAACACAAAGACGATATACAAAAAATTGAATATATATATGGAAAGCAAGATTAAAGAAATGGTTTAAAGAAAAACATGAATTTATTGGGAGTGGAAAGAGCATATATGGCTATAAGGAAGATAACTAAAACTAATAATTTCAAGAAGAAAGGAAAATTGAAATTGTTTGAAGGTGAAAATAAGGAAATAAGTGAAATTTGATAAAATAATAATAGAAGGACAAGAATTTTAATTGGAGGAGAGTAAAAATAATCTTGTTTTCTAAGGCAAATTCGCAAAAAGATTCAGGAAGGGGGAAAAGAAGAGATGATTAGTTTTGAAACTAAGACAAAAAGGAGGGAGAAGAAAAAGGAATAAACTAAAAGGAAGAAAACACAGCAGAAAACGTATTTTTTAACATACAATGTTGCAACGAGTTTAGGAATATATCGAAAATAAGGATATAGTTATTATTGTAATGGTTTGGACAAAGTATGAAACGAAGAGTGGTGTAGTGTACATTCTTCTTGTTTTTCAAAATTCTCAAGAGACTAAGTACAGAACGTAGTGTTTAAAAATAAAATAGGCCTAATACTAATTTTTGAGGACAAATATAACTACAACCATACTTCGCCAGCTAGTAAAAAGCGTTCACACCACATTATGTTTGCTATAACAAATAGTTTATATAAATAGTGCTTCGACCGCTTTTGTGTTTGTTGTATCCCAGCCGGCTTGAAGTGTTCTGGATTGAGCGAAACGCGTCGTTAGCAGTGAATATGGCAAATATAATGTGGTTTGAATATCATTCTTATACACTCTTCTAATTCTCGAAAGTCCCTAAAAGACTACATAAGAATGTAAGGCTTAAATATATAATAGGCCTAATCCTATTAACTTATGACAACCGTAAGTGTTGAAGAAAAATGAAGTTCACAATTTAAATGAACTAAAATGGGCAAAGAGAAATTGAATATAAAAAGATCAAAATGTGAACAATTTGTGGGGATGAGAAATGATATTGAATGAAGACAAAAAAGAGGAGTGGAAGTATGAAATGATGATAGGTTATTAAAAAAAGAAAAATAGAAAATGGTAGTAATTACAGGCCCACCAGTGGCACAGCGGTATGTCTGTGGACTTACGACGCTAGAAACCGGGTTTCGATACCCGTGGTGGGCAGGGTGCAGATAGCCCATTGTGTAGCTTTGTGCTTAACTACAAACAACAACAACAATTATGACAGAATATGATAAATAAATAATGGATAATATTATTGAAGTAGCTGAAGAAAAGATACAAATATGGTGACAGGAGACATCGTGGACATCAGTGGGAGAATAAAGCAAGGATTGGAAGAGAAATGGGAAGAGGAGAGGGAAATGAAGAGGAAGAGAGAAATTAATATAAGTAGAGTTTGATAAGCAAATCTAAAGCTGGTAAGGTAAATACAGAGGTAAGACGATTGATAGAGGTTTGTGAAGAAAACGAATTGATAATTTTGAGTGGGAGAACACAAGAGGATGAAATAAGGAAGAGAAGATGGAGAAGCTGCATAGAATATACATGAAATGCATAAAAGAAGTTGGTAGAAATAGATAGAATTATATATGGCAGAAGGAAGATTAAAGAATCACATAAAAGGTATGAAGAGAGATTGGGAATATGTTTCAAAAGTAATATGTGTAAAAAAAAAACAGCCAAAAATGTTTCATTGAAATTCTAATAGAATTGGAAATAGCAGAAAGTCTCTCGATGGGACAGCAGTAAGTTTACGAACTTACAACGCTAAAATCCGAGGTTCGATGCCTCGTGATAGACACAGCACATAGCATAATAGGGCTTTGCTATGAAAAAACAAATGAATAAACTAGCAGAAAGAATAAATATTGGATGGGAATTTGAACAGTAGTGAAAGATGTTGGAAATAATATAGAAATTATTAAAAACCTGCACATATTTTTGTTTGTTTGTTTTCATCATCTACCAATATACCTGCACATATCTTTGTTTGTTTGTTTGTTTTCATCGTCTGCCAAATTTATCCGTTTCCTTTCTGCTTTTTTTTTTCTTTTCAATCCATTCATATTCCACCCCTTCCTATTTATTGCAGTTATTCACATTTTCATATATGTTCCATTATATCTTCTTTTTTTGTATATTTTGTACATTTCCGATATTCTTGACTCCTACATTTTATCTGTCCTCTATGGATATTTACATGTCTTACTCTGGTCCACAGCTTTTCTCCTCAAATATTGAATCTCTCCAGTTTCTTTTATCTTTTTATAATAGGTATGATGAATAGGCTGTTCTACTGCTCTCCAGTTCTCCCGGACATTTTATTCTACCTTTTTCTGTATATATCTTATATATCCATTTGTATATTGGTAGATGATGAAAACAAACAAACAAAACTATGTCCAGGTATATTGGTAGATGATGAAAATAAACAAACAAACAAAAATATGTGCAGGTATATACAAATAATAGCAATGTAAAAGAAGAAGAATTAAAATAGTAATACTAATTATGTTATTGAATTTGATAAAAAAATACATATAAATTGTACACAAACAGTAATGTAACTAGCCCACTCTCCGTTCACGGAGGCTCAAATGTACCGATCAAGCTCATGCTCTGTCTCCAATTGTTGCTATAAATACTCCAACAAGGAAATAATCCATATACAAAAATAAACGTGTGCCAAGTTCGATACCTATAGTTTGTGATTGGATATATGGACACAGTTTCAAAGATGGCGTCTCCGGGATCCAGAGGGAACCACGAAAATAATTTTTTATACCCGATTTCTGTTCAGCGAACCCTGTCAATTTACTACTATGCCTCGTCATGTCTAGATGACCTTCCGAGCGCATTTTAGCCCCTTGGTGCTCCTTTTACAAGGGAGCTACGCCATATAGATTAAGACACCTACCGTGAGTCCTCTCCAAAACTATGAAATAATATAAGATTAATGTATTATAGAAAACAAAGTAAATTACCTCTTCCGAAAGATAAAATTATCTAAACTTTTTGTGGTATTTTGCTATTAAACACAAAGCTGCACAATGGAGTATGTGCGCTGTGCTCACCGCAGGTATTGAAACCCGATTTTTTAGTGTTATGAGCTCCCTGACTTACCGCTACGCCACTGGGGAGGGGGTATTCTCCTAAAAAATATATATAATATATTCATACAATAAAATATACTTAACAAATATAACTGGAATTAAGTCACTCATTTTTAACTCGTTGGTCGTGAAAATGTAATTTACGGAATATGTGTTCTCCAGTGACTAAGCGATAAGCTACATAGTTTATAACGCTCAGATTGTGTGACTTTGCCTGAAGACAAATAGTAAGAAATTTCTTATTATGAATGTTAAAATAACAAGCTAATTATCGAAGCTACTCAAAACATACTGCATCGTTAAAGTACATTCTTAAAAAAACGTCAAATGATTAAGTTTGTTTGTTTGTTTTTAATTATGCACAAAGCTACACAAGGGCTATCTGTGCTCTGCCTACCACGGGTATCGAAACCCGGTTTCTAGCGTTGTAAGTCCGCAGACATACCGCTGTGCCACTGGGGGGCCAAATGATTAAGAGCAGCCAACGGTGTAGAAAGAAGTAATTAAATAGCCATATACTTAAAGTTATTTTCACAATCAGCATATTGGAAAAGTACTTTCACTGCCATAATCTATTACTATTTAGAGTTTATGGTCCGAACCTAAATATATGACATAACATACCTATATTTTAAATTTATTTTAATTTGCTCTTGCGCATGCCATTGACATAATCTGATGTTATCCTCATCACGTTCAATATATTTTAAGAAAAGTATTTATTTCACAGTTTCCTTAGATTTTTGAGTTTATCCTTGGTGACCAAAAGATAAATTATTTCGCAAGTATGTCATTGTAAATACGTTTTTTTTCACCAAAGAATGCATTTCAACTGCTTCGGTCGCTTAGTAACTAAGATTGCTTAGAGAGAGAGAATATCTTGCAGAGAAAGGTCCTTACCTAGACGCTAGTGACAAAATTTACACAGAACTCTAATACATACATAAACTGTTACAGGATAAAACGTGTAAGTAGAAGGTGATGTAGAACTCTAATACATACATAAACTGTTACAGGATAAAACGTGTAAGTAGAAGGTGATGAAGTTTACACAGAATTCTAATACATACATAAAATGTTACAGGATAAAACGTGTAAGTAGAAGGTGATGAAGTGTACACAGAACTCTAATACATACATAAAATGTTACAGGATAAAACGTGTAAGTAGAAGGTGATGAAGTTTACACAGAACTCTAATACATACATAAAATGTTACAGGATAAAACGTGTAAGTAGAAGGTGATGAAGTTTACACAGACACTTTTAAAAAATAAGGTTAACTTTTGAAATGATTCAACCCTAAAATCAGGAGTCAATCGTACAAAAATTAGTGGTTTTCTTTGGCCATTACAATATCCAGTAATAAGAAACACACTAAAGTTTTCTTTCAACGATAATTTTATGTTAGAACTTTCGAACAGTAAAACATTTCTTTAAAAAACGAGTTTTTACCCCTTTGTGTGAAGTCCATCGCCTTGTGCAAGTGATTTACCCATAAAAGAACTGGTTTCAGTGCTATAACTAGTGACTATGCTCGAGGATATTGTCTGAAGGTAATGTTTACCCTAGTCTCAGTTGTAATTGCAAGGTTGAAAGGTATGATGTTTGCGAACGTCCATGAAAATCTACGATTTCATTGCTGCTATTCACATAACATGTTTATTCGAGCTGTCCGAGTTTTGAACACATCCATAAAAATCCACGAAAGTCGACAAATTCTGAAAAGTACTCCTACACTTCACACAGCTAGAAACACAGATAGCATATGTAGAGAATGGCGCGGATAATAATATGATGTTGAAGAATATTTTCTGATAATTGTATATCACGCAATGTATCCAACCTAGAATTATTGACAGCACTGTACATGCCATTTGAGAAAACGGATAATAATATGGCGATGAAGAATATTTTCTGATAATGTATATCACGCAACGTAACCAACCTAGAATTATTCACAGCACTGTACATGCCATCTTAGAAAACGTTTAATGTATGTGTTTATGCACAAAATATATTTATCTGCTTTTACACACTCATAGTATCCAACAATGGAACACAAACGGCTCATTTCAGTCCACAAATATGTCTCTACAATGTCGTGTACATTGGCTTGCGTTCGTGTGTGTGCGTTCTGTTTTTGCTGTTTCTATTTCTGATATGTTCCAATAACACTTTTATCGGATATAATAAACTAATTTATTAATGCATTATGAAAATCTTGATGATGCCTTTTTTTAATACTCTGAAAGCAGACACACATACAAAAAAGCAAAAAAAAAAAACATAAAAATGTCTGTTCTAAAATATCGCTTATTGCCACTTTTGGAAAATATTCCATCGTTTGTTAAACATGATTAGAGATGCTTTAGTTAAAAGATAAAAGTCATGGACTGTATATAGAACTTTAACATTTAAAAATATTAGGTTTCACCCTTTTAAAACTAGAAAATAACATATTTTTATTCATGCTTATACAGAAATTTTATTTTTCGTGAATAGCTAGTTAACGCCTTCGTGAACAGGATGTCAATAGTTCTAAACTTGAATTAATTCTCACTTCAGGTTAAGGTTACATACGACAGTGGCAATTTCATAGACAATATAATTGCATCGCCAAGCTTCTGTTCTGTTTCCTTGGGATGATAGTCATGTCTGAGTAAAGGAGTGGTATGAATGTTTTTATCAATTAATATGAGCCTTTGGGTCTTACGGCATATCTCTTGGGAATGATCACTATTATAAGTAATCAAATAACCTAGGATTACAGGATTCTGCACTAAAGATTTGGTCTGAATTAACAATGTTGCATAGATATAATCTTGCATTCTTTTATGGACTGAAGACACTGTCCATTCTGCTGATGTAGAGAAGTAGTGTGGCCTCATTTGTTTAAGTAGCCATTCGGTTTTAATGAAAATAAAGTAGGCTTGTGTAGTGTAAGTATCAGCACATTAATTATATCCAATAAACGGGCTACCTGTGCTGTGCCCATCACGGGTATCGAAACCCGGTTTGTAGCATTATAAATCCGTAGACTTACCGCCGTGCCACTGTGGAGCTTGTTTAATAGAAGCGTGTGGTTCTTTTCCCTTGCTGGTTGTGTTAATTTCATTCGTTGCAACATATTTTTTACCTGTTGTCTACATTTTTACCTGATAATACCATTTTGGTGCTGCCTACAGTTTTACCTCATTATTCCACATTTCGGTGCCGGTCAGAGTTTTACCTGATAATACCACATTTCGGTGATGTTACAGTTTTTATCTGATAATACCACCTTTCGGTGCTAGCTACAGTTTTACCTGATAATACCACATTTTGGTGCTGTTACGATTTTTATCTGATAATACCACATTTCGGTGCCGGCTACAGTTTTACCTGATAATACCACATTTCGGTGCCAGTTACAGTTCTACCTGATAATATCACATTTCGGTTCTGGTTACAGTTTTTATCTGATAATACCACATTTCGGTGCCGGCTACAGTTTTACCTGATAATACCACATTTCGGTGCCGGCTACAGTTCTACCTGATAATACCACATTTCGGTGCTGGTTACAGTTTGTATCTAATAATACCACCTTTCGGTGCTAGCTACAGTTTTACCTGATAATACCACATTTCGGTGCTTAACTACAGTTTTACCTGATAATACCACATTTCGGTGCCGGCTACAGTTCTACCTGATAATACCACATTTCGGTGCTGGCTACAGTTTTACCCGATAACTCCACATTTTGTTGCCTTAACAAATATTTTTGCAGAATATGTTTTGAACATTTGTCTTTGCTCATGTTGACTCGCTAGTTTCCGTAAAGTTTGTAAATCGTGGTCATGGAAGGAGACTTTCTGAGACCACATTGTAGAGAAGATAAAGTTGTGGTTGAGGTGAGAACATAATCTGAGAGTGTTACAATAACCAGGAGAGGCCCTCTCCTGGACCAGAGGCTTTTGTCAGCTATGTTGAGAGTTATGCTAATATTTTCTTTCTATTCTTTAGACCAACAGGTTGAAACTCAGACTACCAGAATTTGATCTCTACTTGTTTTCTTCAGTATGTAAGAGCAAGGGGGCAACAAGAACGAGGCTGTACATCCTGAAACCAAATGAAGTGGTCTCTATGAAACGTTTGAACAGTCATTGATTAACCCAGGTGTTGTCAGATGCTGGTAAGTACCATATGTAATCATAGAGAAAGTGAAGATACATATAGTGGATGAATTCCATCTTAAAGAGCAGTAACACTATCAGGTGAACAGCCAATATCTCACTGCAATCTCGTGAATCCTTGGAATAACCAGGGCTCTTCCATTCCTGCAAGGTACACTAATGATACTCTGAGCCCAGATATGGTTACCGAGGTTGATATGGAGAACAATGAAAGTAACATATCCATACATACATTATTTCTCGACCTTGTACCCAGATTGGTTTCGTCCATGTACTTGGTGTCGCATAGTATTCGCTTATGATAATGTCTGGAAGGAAGGTTAAGTTTCTATTGGACACTGGAGTAACGAGAACCTTACTTGACTTTGCTGTGTATCAGAAATTCTGAGTAAAACTACCACTTCGGTGTTAACAATAATGTTTTTTTTATGGTAAATAATAAATAATTATATGCTAGATATCAGTGGAGAAGAATATGTTTAATTTCATAATGGCACTGTTGCTTATAGAACCAAAGTGTTTATCCATTTTCTTGGTTCAGTATTTGGGACCTTAGGGATGGACCTGCTGTGAAAATCTTCAATTCGTTTTGCTTAAAAACAGATGAGCTATAAATCTGGAGAAAAACATTCAGTACCAACCAGATTGACCCGAAGAACATG
>NW_013667893.1:121318-129929 GCF_000517525.1 Limulus polyphemus | reverse complement strand
ACTGAAGCTTCAGTAATAGCTTTCACATGGTACAGTTTGAGGTAATCAAATCCTTATTAAAATAGTTTGTTGTTGCACTTGACAGGCTGCTCAATCATATTTCCATCAGTCGGTCACAAACAGTATTCTCACAGTTTTTATAGTGGTAAATAGTAACTTTGATGACAGATATCAACAATATGTTATGGAATTTCAATATAGAAAATAGAATGTATATCTTTTCAAACACTTCACTGTAAAGTTATTTATATGTCATTGAAAATTATGGATTAATAGAGTAAAGTTACAACACAAAACCATCATGTGTCTGGTTGAATTTAATACCATTCATGACTTTAAGTTAAATTAATGATATTATTTTTAAATGAACTACTTCACTTCCCATGTTCTCAGCAACTAGGTATACACACTAGTATACAGGGTGTTTGCGTAGAATAAAGAAAATGGGTTTCACTTCAATTCAGAAGCTAACGTGTAGGTATTTCAGAGGTGGACGTCTTTATATTTCAGTTAGGATTACAGGTCTGAAAAATAAGGGCACAGCGTTAACTGTATAAAGTATTTGGCCCCCCAGTAGCACAGCGGTATGTCTGCAGACTTACAACGCTAGAAACCGGGTTTCGATACCCGTGGTGGGCAGAGCACAGATAGCCCATTGTGTAGCTTTGTGCTTGACTTCAAACACAAATAAAGTATTTGATCCGACAAAATAAAGCTGTGGATTTCCGCAAAATTAATGTTAGTTTGTTGACTGAACTTACTGATAGACTTAAACACTTACAACAAAGTATACACAACTAAACTCATTTTCTCATTAACAACGTATCATTAGAGGCATAGACGTAGTAATTCAAGTGAACTGGTGTTTTTTGTTTTGTACGTTTGATTGTTGAGTTATTACAACAAAATTCGTTAAATGTTTCACCCGAGAAATCTGTTTCATCTGCTGGTTTCATGACATTTGTTCCTTGAGGATTTGTAATGAAGACAAAAAACAACAGCTGTAGAGAGTATAATAGATAATGCCTTGAATATGGTGAGATCAGTGTGTACACGTCTTAGTTAAGATTGTCTTTAAGAAAATAACTCGCATACAGCTAACACCATTGTGTCTGAATGAGTCTGTTTGTTGACATACAGACATTTACTTACATGATTTTTTAACAATGCATAAAGAGAATATACAATATAAGGAATAATCACTTCAACTCTGTGTTATATGAGAACAGGTTAAAATATCTGAAATTGTTTTCTCTTTTTTAAAAAAAAAGACTTACAGGGGTTTTGAATGAGGTGTTTAAAATTGTTATGGATTTGATACTGTTGATGTATTGTCATTTTTCGTACTGGTGAGAATGGTAGGATCAAGGAACACAATTGTTTTTTTCAGTGTAGGAGTCATCTTCAGCTAGAGATCTTTATTTTTCTAACAGGGTTGTTGGCTTTTGGAAAAGGTTGTTTTCAGATGTGGTGGCCGAAGTTATTTTAAGGGAGTTTAAAGGAAAGCTTGATAAATACTTAAATGATGAGGGCTGGCTTTGAGTGTTTTATATATATTCTAAAGTTTAGTTTATTGGATGGTATTGTTTAGATGGGCAAAAAAGTTCGATCTTTTGATATAACTATATTATATGTTTGTAAAACAAGAGTAGAAAAAAAAATAGCTCGCATATTTTAAACAACATAAATGACTCAGTTAAGAAATTTGAAAAGAAAAATATGTGAAATGCATTAATAACCGTTTTGATAATATTTGTAATTTTCAAACATAGTTGCAAAGCTAATTTTTAAAATTACTTTCAATTTGGAATTAGTATAATGATTATTTATTTTGTTCAGGGTTTACTTTTTCAAAACAATATTTGTGATGGTGTAACGTCGACACGATATAAAGTTAAAGCTGTTAAAGAATCCTAGCTGATGTTGTACACATGTTATTAAATATTTTATCCCAAAGTACGTAAACGTTGCATGACAGTGTCTTTAAAACATGTATCACGGAATAAGCTTATGTGTGAGTGTTTCAGAGGTGGACGTATCGCGGAATTATCTCGCATTTTCTAAATGAGCCATGTAGTTTACTCGGAATATGTTATTTCTATGTATTTTATACAACTTGGTTGTTATTAAGCACAAGGATACATAAAGGCCACCTGTGCTGTACTCACCACGAGTATCGAAACCCGAATTTTAGCGTTAAAAACCCCCCAGACATCCCACTGAGCCACAGAGGGGTATATATATATATATATACCTTTTTGCTTTTCCTCAAACTAATTAAGTAAACCTTTTAGTTTTACTAGTACTTTTAATGTTTCTATTTTATTTTTCTAATGTAATCCTTTAAGTTGGTATAATTTATTCTTCTTACTGTTATTTGTTGGGCAGTTTATTAATTACTGTAGTTATAGAAAACAAAAAATACGGAAAGTAACGGAATCTTGACTGATAGACGCAACGCGTTTGGGTGCGATAGCTTTTGTTTGTTTGTTTGTTTTGCGTTGGGGATATACCATCTACCAGACAAAATCTAAACGCTGATGTTAAACTAGCCAGTAATCTTGGAAAATCAATTAGAGGTACGGAGTTGAGTGCTTACACCCATAACGTCTCACCTCCTACTGCCTTTCACTGTCTGCAACCAGTTGTGGGAAGGCAGTTACCCTTAAAAGTTCTTCTAATTCCTAAAGTATAAATGAAATGAGACCACCCTAATATATTTCTACTATAAATCACTCACAACCTCCGCCTTTAAAAGTTCTTCTAATTCCTAAAGTAGAAATGAAATAAAACCACCCTAATATTTCTACTATATGCTACATGTTACTCCCAACCTCCGCCCTTACAAAATAAATGAATTAATAAAAGAAATCACATACGATCTTAAATACAACTACAAGCCCTATCTTAATATTTATTATGCAGTTCATACTCCCAACCTCCTCCTTTTCTCTTGAAAATGTATTCAAGTATAATACAGGAAAGCCAAGACAAGCCCAGCTACTTGAAGTTAGTCTTTCCGCCCCATTATACTGGATAAACGTATAACTTTTAATTTTAGCTACTTAAAGGTAACTGACTACTACAATACAGTGAAATATTTTATAAGTTACCAGTATTTATAGCCATTATTTTCTAGTTTGATTATGAATAATATAACATTATCCATAAAAGTGTTATTATTATTATTACAAACTGTTAAAAATATTTTTATCTGAGATATAAAGATGCCTTTTTAACATCATACGTGGAATAACACTATTGGGGGTGGGTAGATCGAGGATGGGAAAATTAAATTCCTTTCTCTTATCAAAAATAGCCACCTTTGCTTTGACTTCTATTAAATTAATGTCCAAGTCTAAATAGTTGGCATGAACGTCATTGTTATTGCTTTTTTTCCGTTGCAGGTTCTTTCGGATATATTAAGTTTAAGGTAAAGTTCAGGTTATTTACAGCAGTTAAATCGTCTATTTAACGAAGAGTATATATATATATATATAAGTTAGAATTTAAAACCTCTTTCAGAAATGAGTTTTCATAAAAGAACAAATACAAATTATTCATATTTGAAGAGAATTTTGTTCCCATTGGAAAACCCCACTGTTTGTTTGTTGAAAGTAATATAACTATTATAAACACAGAAACGAAATATATTTTTACATTGAACTTTAGTAAAGTTAAATTTTGAAATGTTTATTTCTGTATTTACAGAATTATCGAACAAGTCGTTGAAAACTCTGATTAAACCTTTTAAATATATTTTAGTATACATTGTAGAAACAGAATTGGTCGTACCTGAAGCATTTAAGTTATTTAAACATTCCAAAACTGGAATGTTGTTCTTAATAGCCCAAAAATAATTATTTGGATTATTTGAAAACAGTGTTTTATTTTTTTTCAACCACAACATCCAGATTATTATCAAGAACAATAGAGACAGATTTAGTAACTGTAAGAATTTAAAGAATTAGTTATAAATCTGAACTTAATTGGACTTTTATGCAATTTTGGAATTAAATATAAAAAATGGCAATTGAGAGGAAGAATCTGTATGTTATTCCACTTTTTAATGACTTTCTTTATATTAGTAATAATAGTATTTTTCTTTAAAGTACGTTCGGTAAATGTACTTATATTATAAATTCTTTAATTAAAATTTGTGCATATATTTTTTTTTACATATTAAGTCAAAGTTACATCCTGTTTTATCAGTTGGGGTAATGATGAATTTTTTTAAACTTTTTTATCATATTTTTGAAGATATTAAAAGAAATGTCTATTTTATATTGAGATAGATTTAAATTTCTTGATAGATTTTTTTTTTTATGGAATTGATGAAATATAATTTCCATTCAAAAAAGAAACATGGAGGATAGTAAGTCTTTTTGCTTATTTTTATAATATAGTTATCAATATTTTTCTTTTAAGATTTCACATCTTTAGTTTTCTTTAAGTTGGACATAACATATAACATATAGTAGAAATATATTAGGGTGGTTCATTTCATTTCAACTTTAGGAATTAGAAGAACTTTTAAGGGTAACTGCCTTCCCACAACTGGTTGCAGACAGTGAAAGGCAGTAGGAGTTGAGACGCTGTGGGTGTAAGCACTCAACTCCGTACCCTTTAACGTCAGCGTTTGGATTATGTCTGGTAGATGGGATATCCCCAACGCATTTGGATGCTATTACCACAGACAATATCTGTTATGACGTTAAGTCGGCGACTGGGATTTACAACGCATTTTGCAAAGAACTTCTTAATGCTTATTATATACATATATATATATACATTTATAGCATATAAATTATTGATTTCATTAAATATCGCATTACCGTTATCGGTGCAGGTTGTCAACTTATTGTCATAACGGATAATGTCTGTGGTAATAGCACCCAAATGGGTTAGGGATATCCCATCTATCGGACAAAATCCAAACACCGATGTCAATCTAGTCAGCCGCCATGGAAAATAATTTTAAAAAAATCAATCAAATAAGGGTACGAAGCTGAGCGCTTACACTTACAACGTCTCAACTTCTACTGTCTATAGCCAGTTGTGGGAAGACAGTTACCCTTAAATTTCTTAAAATTGAAATGAAGCCTCCCTAATATTTATACTAATTAAACAATATTTTATATTGTTTTTACTATATTGTTTAATTCTATATTGTTTCTGGCTTGAAAAACGGCATTTGCTTGAAACGTCGCCAAGTTAATAAATTATTACCACATTTTTTATAGATGATGTTTTTCTTCTAAAAGTCTAGATTACATATATATTGCAGGTGTGTGTGTGTATGGGACGTTTCAAATACAAGACGAGTGAACAATTTTGATATGTTTACTTCACAAATTAAGTAATTTCTGATACCGAAGATTACATATATATTGCTGGTGTGTGTGTGTGTATGGGACGTTTCAAATACAAGACGAGTGAACAATTTTGATATGTTTACTTCACAAATTAAGTATTTTCTGATACCGACTTTTATAAAAGGTTATATTCCTTAGTCTCATGAAGAATTAGTTAATTTGAAGTATATGTTTTACAACAGCTTAAGAAGAAAAGCCATTTAGTTCAATTAAACACTCTGAAGTTATTTAAAATAGGGATAAGTGTGTAATAATCATGTTTTAAAGATATTCAGCAAAGGTTGTGAATTCCTACATATCAATTTCCTTTTGTATTTTCGAAAAGTTTTAAATCTCACATGGATGTCATATAATTGTCTTTGTATGCGTGATCTTGTTAAAAGTACGATTTAGTTCTCCAAGGACTTAATTAAATATGGCTATTTGTTTGTTTGTCGTTTTTCGAACCAAATTGATGTTGGCATCCTTCTTCTCAATGTCATTAACACGACGTGAAATATTTATCATAGAAAATGTTTTAATCATCTGCTTTCTGAAATTTTATAGCAAAAACCGAATGTAGGTGTGAGCTTATAGTATAGTTTATTATACTTCTTTCAGTTCAATGAAAATATCTATGTGTTGAAAATCATGCAGAAAGCGAGGGAAGAAACGCTTTTGTTACATTATACAGCTTTGATCTACATTTTATGTTCTTCGAAAATAATCCTTAATTACTAAATTTAGTTCCGTGGGATCAAAGGTATTATAATTATATATTTTTTACCATTATATATATATATTTTTAAATATCGTCATGAGCTTCTCGAACTTAACGCACGAACGCTTGTCAGTTTCTATTCTTTTAGTCTTCTAAATTAACGGTGCATTAGGCTATTTTTATTACGGATATCTGCAGAAGACAGTCTAATCCGGATCTGTAGCTGACATAATTGATTAAACAAGGTCCTTTTTTTCTCAAGCTACTTGCTTCATACTTTAAATATTTTATAGCAACATCCTTCAGACAAAAGTTGTAAGGTTCCAGCATTGCTGTAATGTCCGTAACAGATCACAGGTTCCATGTAAATGTCCGTAACAGATCACAGTTTCCATGTAAATGTCCGTAACAGATCACAGTTTCCATGTTTTATGTTTGAGCTTTCATATAATTATTTTGACTGAAAGGGTAAATGTTAAATATTAATACGATAATGTTTGTCATATTGAAAACAATTTCTTTTTACAAATAAAATTGTCAGAAAAAATTATCTTTTCCAACATATATTATTTTGGGCGTATATAAAACAAATATTATTAACATTTGTCAGTATATATAAAAAAAGAGCTTATTAGTAAATTTACTTAACCTTTTAAAGAAACAATTAAATGTAATGGAATTTGTGCAAATAAAAAATATAGTTCTCTCTAAGTTGTAGAATTGTTTGATATTTACTTGAAAGCCACAAAATCTCATTCGATATTGAAACTCACTCTAATAGAAGAACTAAATGAAAAAAATCATCAAACGTTGCACTATATTTGAAATCACTTCGCTTTTTTGGCTAGTTGTTTGTTTTAGACAATTAGGATATCTTCTGTGTCTACCGCGAGGAATCGAACCCCGGATTTGAACGTTGTAAATCTGTAAACTTACCGCCGTTCCACCGGAGTAACAAATCTCTTCGATACAAATAAATATGGCAATTTATGAAATATCAAACGATAGTTCAAATCAGCCAATAGAAAATTTATGAAACAAATTTCGATATGGCCCGGCATGGCCAAGTGGTTAGGGCACTCGACTCGCAATCTGAGGGTCGCGGGTTCGAATCCCCGTCACACCAAACATGCTCGCCCTTTCAGCCGTGAGGGCGTTATAATATGACGGTCAATCCCACTATTCGATGGTAAAATAGTAGCCCAAGAGTTGGCGGTGAGTGGTGATGACTAGCTGTCTTCTCTCTAGTCTTACACTGCTAAATTAGGGATGGCTAGCGCAGATAGCCCTCGTGTAGCTTCGCGCGAAATTCAAAAACAAACCAACTATTCGATATCCAAAGTTACTTCAACAAAACTAAACAACGGAATACGTGAAAGTTTTTTCAGTATTCCAAATCATTCGATGAAACTTAACAAGAGGATCTATGAAACATCATATGATATTTAATTAATTTCATAAAATTTCCTTTTTTTAACACATTGAGAGTTCAAAGTATGTCATCCTTTTTCTTACATGAGCACATACACACACACACAATTTAGAATACTTTGAAATAAGTAATACAAATCACTTTACGGTATTTTTCAAGGATACAGTTAGTCATGAATGTATTAAAACAAAAGAAAAATATAACCAGTTGAAACTTATCTACAAAAGAACAAGATAAAATAACGCCAGATGGTGTTGAGGATCGTCCTTTTCGTCAGTTACTTTCCTAAGTGTTATGAAAGCAATTAAAGAACAGTAACGAAAAGGACTAAGTCCCAGGTTACAAAAAAAGTTACAAAAAATTGAATTGAAAATCTTATTCACTCTTAAAAGTTAAATCAGATAATACACTCAACCATAGCCTATTGACAGAATATAGATATTGCAATAAGATAATAGTCCGTAGTTAAATCAGTATAATTAAAATAAAGAAAAGAACTAACTTATATGAATGATGGTCATGCTGCTTTATTGCAAACTATTGAGCTTTACAAGTAAATTAATTTACTTCTATTGACATAGGTGGACATATCATCCCTATATCCTGAAGAGTTATAAAATTAACTAGACCACCCCTGACCCGTTGGGTCACCTACTATTCAGAGGTTATGAAGAATTCAAGCTAATTTCACTATTGCACCGAAATGAAGATTTATTTTGAGATAATTTAATTAAATATTTCAATCCATTCGTGTTATTCATAATTCAATAAAATATATTTGATTGTTGATCGGGAGTAAAGGAAAAGACCATTTCATTTTTCAAAGAAGATGGGAACATTGATAGGGAAATAGATTTGAACGAAGAAGTTTCGTAACGAGCCCGAACGGTAGTGTGATGTAAAATTACTCATGCTAGAAATTTTCATAAAAGTGACCCGAAAAACGGTGCTAACTCGGTAATCCGTGGCCCGATTTATATGAAACTTGTTTTATTCTGTTTCTATTCTCATTTCAATACAAATATGGCGCTACTGTGCGCCGATTTTGCTGTATTTAATTACAGACAAGCAAACAAACAAACAAACTCAGAGTTTTAGTAGTAT
>NW_013667893.1:104317-120318 GCF_000517525.1 Limulus polyphemus | reverse complement strand
ATAATGTAACGGTCAATCCCACTATTCGTTGGTAAAAAAAGTAGCCCAAAAGTTGGCGGTGGGTGGTGATGACTAGCTGCCTTCCCTCTAGTCTTACAATGCTAATTAGGGACGGCTAGCGCAGATAGCCCTCGTGTAGCTTTGCGCGAAATTCAAAACAAACAAAACAAACCTTAGAATTGACTAAAGAAACATTTAAAACTAAACTGTATTTTTTCTAAACTGTGAAATTTTAACTTTTTCTTCAAAATTTATTCTCCTAAGAAAAAATGAATGCAATCAATGAAAATGTTCACTAAGTAAACTTCTTATTTTTCGATTTTACAAAGCGATGATTCTTGGTAGTCGTGTTTCCTTAGCACACACAGCTGGCAGGAATATAAACGTAATAGTTTTTTTGTTCAGTAATGATTATCAGAGCTTTATTCGTGGTAATGAAAAGAAAACTGAAATCGAAGATGAAGCTGTGTTTTACAAGGAAGTAAAAAACTTTCTTCTCTGTCTAACCTACCATCTTGACAGGTCGAAACAAATGGCAGCTTCCTAGACAACTAAACTACAACGAGACTCGTAAGAAAAAACGTTCTCAAGGGGGAAGGAAAACACTCAACGTCAGTTTAAACAATCATCTCTAATTCAAATAATATATATACACACACAAAACAACTAGCCAAGTATATAGGAGAAACAACACATTTACGTATAGTTAGTTAACCTTCCATCGGTCAGTTATTGGACTAATTGTCTGTTAAAACTAATCACAACAGACTTGTTTATCCTTTTATTTTTTTTGAAGAATAATTTGTGTTTTCAGCAAGTTATTTTATGTGTACAGCTTAATGCTTTTTTTTTAAAAGAAAATGGCACATCTTATTTTTTGTTACAGAATTTTAGTGTGTGAGAAACAAATGCGTTCTTGAGTTAGTCTAATGTTATGTTATAAAAAAGTGCACTAGAATTATTAACGTTTCTTGTCCTAATATTCTCTATTTTTAATATGCAGGTTAAGGTTATATGTAAGTTCCTTCTTTTATTTTATTTGATCTAACTGGCTTATATTTGAATATACTTTTCTATATTTTGAGCTATTAATGAACGTATAGTGAGGATCTTACTTGCAAAAATTATATTGCTATAAGTTTCTAGTGAAAAATACCTAGTTTTAATTTTTACGAAATTTATGTAAAGGATTCGTTTGTTTGTTTTAAAGTTTTAAAGCACAAAGCTACACAGTAGAATATCTGTGTTTTGCTCACCACGGTTATCGAAACCCAAGTTTTAGCATTTTAAGCCCACAGACTTACCGCTGATCCACCAGAGGGCTGGTGCAAAAGAATGACATCAAATCTCGCTAATGTGTGTGATTGTGTTTTAAATTCCTTATTTTTTTATTAATTCAGTATGTCAATGAAATATATCTGATACGATTTATGTTACAAAACTAAGAAATTTAGTAAATTATGAAGTTACAATAAGAGTTTCTTTCATAATTTAATTCATCAAACTAGCGATCAATCAGAAAAAGGTTTAAATGATCAAAGTTTGCAACACTTTATTAAATGTACATTAATTCTCCAGAGGGAAACATTAAATTCTTTGATTGTGTGTAAAAACACTGAGATCACTGTAATGTGTTAATTAACCAAGGGATTCCAGTTCAGGAACTGGAGAGATTATAAAATTAATGCAAAATACATCGACGAAATAGCAGTACCAAACCAATCTTTAGATATAGCTAAGTATAACTACACGGCAGACCTTGTAACTGAAAAAAAAGCTCAACAAATATAAATATAATAAACTACCTTCGTTTAAACATTAGTGTTATTAATCAAACATTTTTCTTCGAGGTTTACAGCAAAACAAAGAATTCTAATTTTAAAGTTATAAATTTTCATTTTCCGACACCAACGTTCCAAGGTGCGTATATATACTATAAAGTTTATCTGTCACAATTAATTATATTTGCTATAATTTTTTGTATGATTTTATAGAGAGGACTAGAATATTAACACATAAACGTTTGAGTAGGGAATTTTCTTTCGACAAATTACACGTGACGTTTTTTACATTTTCTGATAAGCACGATATGTTTTAAATAGAATATATTAAATAGACAGTTTTACCCTTCTTCAAGAAGGATATCATGATAAATCATTTAACAAATTAACATAAGATCTACAGATTACGCACAACTTTCTTTATCTTTACCTTACATATTCTAATACAAAAATTAGCATTCCACCTTTCAAAGTTATCATTTTACTTAACTCTAGCATAAGTTATGCCGAGTCGACTGTTTCCCACGGTGTTCATCCTAGACATATATATACTCCAACACAAACCTAAGCATTTAACCGTTCACGCTTATCACATATTCAACTCCACCGAAAGTTATGCTAAGTCGACTGTTTCCCACGGTGTTCATCCTAGACATATATATACTCCAACACAAACCTAAGCATTTAACCGTTCACACTTATCACATATTCAAGTCCACCGAAAGTTATGCTAAGTCGACTATTTCTCACGGTGTGGTCCTCGACTATGTATAAATCGCATATTTAGCACAGATGTTATAGTATATAAATAATTCCCCTTATCATCGCCTTACATACTCCGACACAAGTCCAAGTATTTATTACACTGTAGAGGCTTAAAACTATATCTTTATCTCTAACTTTTCTCACATACCATGTTAACGTTTCCCAAACTGTTAGTTTTGGTTTGTTATCTTCAGAAGCACCTTTTTAAGTTTATTGAGCAAACTCACCTTAGCAAGGTCACCTTAATACGTTAGTAGATTAAAACAACTTGAACTTGACTAGATGAATGAGAGGTCATGTACACATACTGTGCTACTTTTCTATCGACATCCAGCCGGAACTACTATCATATTAAATAAGACCTAAGTTTATATCTGTTTATATCTAATAATGTATTAAATTTGATTAATTCAACGTGTATGTTAGTTCCTTATATAAATATATAGATTTAATATATAACATTAAATTTCTTAAATAGCAATAATAACATTGGCTAATTGTGATAGGCATGGTACATGAAGCTTTGCTTGTGAAAAGATGCTTGGTAACATCGCTAAGCAGGTTCAACTTTATGAGCTGTTCTTGGAATAATGGTCGAAAACACCGCTAACAACGAGGATACACAACTGGTGCCCTAAGGCAGAGTAGACGTAGTGTTTTTTTTGCCTTTCTTTCATAATTTAGACTAATTATTATTAACTGTTGTTGTAGATTTTTATCAACTCTTGTGGTAGAACGTTTTACATTATTGTTTTTAAGTATTTGTAAGTAGACATTGTTTAAGCCGCTTGTAATAATACCGTGTAAAAGTAAGAAAATCATAGCCAAATATGTGAAAAAAGAAGTAATATACATTGTCAAGTAATCCTCACTCCCTGAGTGGTGAGTTCGTTATTGAGTTCTTTGTTTTACAACTAAGTAGTTTATATTTCATGTTAGTATCTATCACTGAGCTAAGTCGTAAAGACTGTTTTTTTCTTTGTTTTTAACATTAAGAAGGGATTTTTCAAAAAGCCACGTGCTTCACTATTGAGCAAGCATATATTTAAATTTTATAAAGTATGTCTCTAACCTGAGGCTAAGAAGGGCGTATATTTTACAGATGCATTTAAATATTTTATCTTTGCAGCCTTTATAATATTAAGATTTTTATGCAACTTTATTACACTGACTATTTATAGGAATTATTACTTTAAAAGTAGAACACGATTCGATAGACTATCAAAATTTTCCATAAAAATATAAAAAAGACTAAATATAAAAAGACTTATTCTACATAAAGTGAAATCAGTGACTTATTCTACATAAAGTGAAAACAGTGACTTATTCTACGTAAAGTTAAATCAGTGACTTATTATACATAAAGTTAAATCAGTGACTTATTATACATAAAGTTAAATCAGTGACTTATTATACATAAAGTTAAATCCATACTCTATCTCTATTCTACATAAAGTTAAATCAGTGACTTGTTCTATATAAAGTTAAATCTATACCCTATTTTGCCTGAAGTTGAATCCCTGCCCTAATCTACATAAAACTCATTGTCTTGTAATAATGATTTACAGATCAAATTGTCATATTATAATGAACTTATCAGTTTTATTTTATTAAATATCACATTACGATATTACGAACGCTTATTTATTTTCTAAGTATCTGTAGCGAACTATATTTATAAATAACATATCTGCCTTAGTTCTAATGTTCAATTTTTATTGTTCAACAGCTTTATATAACTAAACTAGTTGCTTTTGGCATGCATATTAAAATAATAACTACTATAGTGGCATCCCTCCTTCCATGTATTTGATTGAGCTGCTGTATACGCTATCATTACTTAAAGACAGAGTATGAAAGAAGCCTTAAACGACAAAACCATTAAAGCGTCGGTGTTAATATTTATGGAAATAAATAACTTGTTCATTAGCATTAGCTTCTCGTGAAAATGTTTTCAAATAAGGGTAAGGCATTGCTAGGGGTGCTACTAACAGAAGAACCCTTGTATTACTAATCTGTGAGGCACTGTAAAGGTATTTACGTACAGATTATATACACTATAAATTAATGTAGGTACTCCATGTAGCTACAATCTTGTCAACACTGCACAGGTATTAATATTAACATACAGACTCTGTACACTCTTGTCAATACTGCAGAGGTACTAACGAAAACATAAGTTCTTTTGATAAAGTAAAAATTATAGAAACGCATACGTTTAAAAACTCACAGCAAATCTAAACCTTTATCAGTTACGATAAAAATGAACGCAGAGTATTTGGTAATATTATAAGTCCCTTAGTAACGAATTCCACAAAATGAGACACATCTTAATTATATTTCTATCGATTGCTTTGTTGTTTCAAATTTTTCACAAAAAGCTACAGAAAGGGATATTTACGCACAGCCGTACCTAACTTTGAACTGATAGTTTAAATAGAAGGAAGTTATTCAACAGCACCTATCGCCAACTCTTGGGCTACTCAAAATTGATCAAGTAGTAATATTAAACTGACACTTGAATGGCACATCCATGGCCCCAAAGTGAAAACATCGTTTTTTTATTTATATATATATGCATTTTACGAATATTGCAAATGTTGAGTGTTACCAACGAACAGCGTATCCTCCTTTCCAGTTATTTGGTTACAGAATCAGTTTGTTTGTTTGTTTTGAATTTCTCGCAAAGCTACACGAGGGCTATCTGCGCTAGCCGTCCCTAATTTAGCAGTGTAAGACAAGAGGGAAGGCAGCTAGTCATCCCCACCCACCGCCAACTCTTGGGCTACTGTTTTACTAACGAATAGTGGGATTGACCGTCACATTATAACGCCCCCTCGGCTGAAAGGGCGAACATGTTTGGTGTGACGGGGATTCGAACCTGCGACCCGCAGATTGTTAGTCGAGCGCCCTAAGCACCTGGCCATGCCGGGCTACAGAATCAGAATGGTGTATCATAATAAATTAACTCATATAGAAAACACCTAAGTCATAGAATGCTTTCTAGAAGCAAGCATTTTTTAAAAGTATAGAAACATATAACTAGAAGTAAAAAAAATGATCGAAGGCAATAATATTTAAAAGAACTGAGAGAGCAAGTATTCAGGTATGTCTTCCGACTGTTCTTCGGTCTACTAGAGGAAGTATTCAGGTATGTCTTCCGACTGTTCTTCGGTATACTAGAGGAAGTATTCAGGTATGTCTTCCGACTGTTCTTCGGTCTACTAGAGGAAGTATTCAGGTATGTCTTCCGACTGTTCTTCGGTCTACTAGAGGAAGTATTCAGGTATGTCTTCCGACTGTTCTTCGGTATACTAGAGCAAGTATTCAGGTGTGTCTTCCGACAGTTCTTTGGTATACTAGAGCAAGTATTCAGGTGTGTCTTCCGACAGTTCTTCGGTATACTAGAGCAAGTATTCAGGTGTGTCTTCCGACAGTTCTTTGGTATACTAGAGCAAGTATTCAGGTGTGTCTTCCGACAGTTCTTTGGTATACTAGAGCAAGTATTCAGGTGTGTCTTCGGTATACTAGGATTAATAAATCTGCTTTGTGGCTTGGTAGAACAAGATAGCAGGCTTAATGTCATACCTATTTACAACGGTGATTAAAGCTACAAATAACTGATGGGACTAGCTTTTCTTTAATGTTTTCTTAAAAACCTTTTACTTTATAGATGGACTTGGGATTTTCAACTTGAATGGCACCTTATACACACATATGCTAAAGGACAATAGGAAAGACATCTGCCGCCACAACGGCTTTGGCCAGCCAGCTGTTTGAACCTAATAACAGGGCCGACTGTCCTTTTTATAACGCGTTCAAAGCGGACTGTGCAACAAATCTTGAACTACAAGTCCTCAGTACGTAGATCGCCATGCCGTTCAATAAGTCACGCCCAACCCTGCCTTATAGATACGTTTAACGCATTTTCTATCTTTACATCAGTTTAAAATCTTGAACGATTTTTAATTCTTTGCCTCCTTATTTCTAGATGGATGTTGTCATAAATCTCTGCAATATAGCGTTTACAGGATTGAATACACGTCTTTTTATATCGACGTCGTGGTTTTTTTGGCAGATGTCTCCAAATTAGTAAGCATTTCATAGCAGAACTAATTTCATTAATGTCGAGCTTGCCCCCCAGTGGCACAGCGGTATGTCTGTGGACTTACAACGCTAGAATCCGGGTTTCGATACCCGTGGTGGGCAGAGCACAGATAGCCCATTGTGTAGCTTTGTGCTTAATTACAAACAAACAAACAAACAATGTCGAGCTTTAGCAGCTTGATTATCAAAGTTTCTTTAATATCTATATTGTTTTCTTGCTGCTTCTTGTCATAATTTTAAAAAGTGCATTCCTTACTTCAACTGCAACTACGCATGACATGTTCTTTTATACTCGATCTGTCTTCACTGAGTAAATCTGTATGTTCCCGCACTCTACTGGTAATTCCTATTTACCTACCGTTATAATTAGGATATGTAGGTTCATAAACAACGTTAGAGAGTTTTTATACAGGAATCTTATCTTTAAATTTAAAAAAATTCAATCTACTTCCAGGTTTGAAAATAACTCTTAGGTCAAAGTGAAAGATATTCTGTGACTGTTTTCTTACTAAAATACGTTTTCAAGTGAAGGGTGGTAATTTTGTCACATTTATGATTTGTTGTTTTGATATCTGAACTCTTACTAAGTATGTTCTTATGTTATGATCTTGTCTGTCCCATAAAAAAGAAAATCATTCTTTTTCAAATCACATTTTATATTCTTCACTTTCTTATTGAAATGGGCCCGGCATGGCCAGGTGGTTAGGGTGCTCGACTCGCAATCTGAGGGTCGCGGGTTCGAATCCCCGTCCCACCAAACATGCTCGCCCTTTCAGCCGTGGGGGCGTTATAATGTGACGGTCAATCCCACTATACGTTGGTAAAAGAGTAGCCCAAGAGTTGGCGGTTGGTGGTGATGACTAGCTGCCTTCCCTCTAGTCTTACACTGCTAAATTAGAGACGGCTAGCGAAGATAGCCCTCGTGTAGCTTTGCGCGAAATTCAAAAACAAACAAACAAACTTATTGAAATATTCATAAGCTCGGTGGACTAATATTTTTACAATATTATATTTGTAGTTATATGGATAAAATTATCAAAATTGAAAGACAGTCTTGTGACCGTTTTTATATGAAAAGCTTCACAGCTTAATTTCCCTTGTTGTTATGGAGTGAAACATCCAATAAAGCAAGTTGTTGATTTTCTTGATGTTCTGACGTGAGCTTTATATTAATATGTTTATTGTTCAGATATTCACACAACTGACTTGTCTATTCCTCTTCATTAAGAATGGCAAAAGTATCATTCACGTACCTAAGATAGTATACAGGTTTGAAACATTCCTCCAACCATTGTTTTTATGGTAGCACATAAATAAATCAGCTATCGGTGAAGCTAATCTGGGCCACATCGCAACTCCAACAATTAAAAAGGAAATATAAATTCTTGGCGGCAAATTTCAAAAGTTGTTGAAAACTGACCTGGGGAATCTCATCACTTCACTTTCATGTTCAAAAGTTAAACTTGTCGCCAGTTGTAATGTCTCCTTCAAAGGGATAATCGTATATAATGATATAATGTCCAAGCTAACACAGAATACATTGCTATAACATTTTAGATCCTGTACTTCACTAGAAAACACAAAACTATATTTTATGGTATGCTGGTTATGAGGAAAGCGATCCATAAATTCCTCTATTAAACCTCCTGCGAGGAATCTAACCCCACATTTTAGCGTTATAAGTTTGTAAACTTACCGCTGTCTCACCGGGTACTGTGATTACAAACACTTTACAAAAAGTAATTTTAAAATTTCCAATTTTTTTCAGATTTCTTAAAATATGGGGCTGGGCTTAGTTTGATGGTTATTGTGCCAGACTGTGGATCTGAGGATCAATGGTTCATGCTTTTAAAAAAAAATAATGCATTGTAGTTTGGGACCACCGATACATTATAAGAGTAGCAGTAAAATACTCGATTAAAGCAGCTCAAGATTTTGTGATGGCTGCTGTTAACTATCTGCCTTCTCTTTAATCTGTCAGTTCAAAATTAGATAAGGTCAACGAAGATAGCGCGAATATCCGAAACAAACGAAACCAAATTATTAAAATGTGTGATTCCAAAATCAAACATATGTGGTAAATTTGATTAAAAACGAATTATAAGATAGAAGTCATGAACAACAACCTAGATTAAAAATAATAATTTTTAGTTGGTTGATCTTTAAATTCAACAGAAAGTCATCTATATACATCTTCCAAAGAATGAGTTACAAAATTCTGAGAAGCTGTTAATTAGCTCTTTCCAATACAACCTAATAGACCTATATATTAGCTCAGTGGTTCCCAACCTGTGGTCCCCGGACCCCTGGGGGTCCGCGAGGATAATACCATCTCATTAAACAAGTAGGTTTTTTAATTCTGTTGTTTTTTAATTGCACACTCAGTTATATATGTATTTTATTTTATAGTGAAAAATGGAAAAACAAGTTAATTATTAGTAAGAAAAACAGTTTGTTGGGTTGATGGAATCTTTCAAAGAACATGGGGTCCTTGGTGGTGAAAAGGTTGGGAACCGCTGGACTAGCTAATTCATTAAATACAGCCATTGAATTAATCATAACCAAACTATGACACATATTAACAGTTTCTGTTTTAATCCAAACTTCTAGTGTTATGAATTTTTTTTTTCTGTTTTCATGCTTTGAGGTCCCTCTCTTTGTACTTTAGTTAACGAAATACTGAACACTTTTAAAAGTTGCAGCATCAATCAAACAAATGCAGTGAAAATACTGAGATTAAAAAAAACTATCATGTACAGTATGGTCTTACGTCACACAAATGGAACTATGAATATCCGAGACTACGATATTCTTGTGGCATTGGTATTTATAATATTAATTGAGGTTGCTATAACTATTTTTTTTACTTAGCTTACGTTTTTGAGAGTTATGATAAACCTACGCCCTGAGCTTATTTGTTTTTTTTTGATAACTCAAGACTACACTAGAATGTTGGTCCACTGGGGACGTGTTAAAATTTCCAAGAGTTGTTTATGAAACACGTTAAAATTGTCATTGCCAACTGTTTTTAGGCGACATGTTAAAATTGCCAAGATTGGTTTATACTGAACAGGTTGGCCCGGCATGGCCAGGGGGTTAGGGCGCTCGACTCGCAATCCGAGGGTCGCGGGTTCGAATCCCCGTCACACCAAACATGCTCGCCCTTTCAGCCGTGGGGGCGTTATAATATGACGGTCAATCCCACTATTCGTTGGTAAAAGAGTACCCCAAGAGTTGGCGGTAGGTGGTGATGACTAGCTGCCTTCCCTCTAGTCTTACACTGCTAAATTAGGGACGGCTAGCGCAGATAGCCCTCGTGTAGCTTTGCGCGAAATTCAAAAACAAAAAAAAAACTGAACAGGTTAGAATGACAAAGATTTGTTTCTGGAACATGTTACAATTTTCAAAAATTAGTCAAGGAAAGTGAATGAAATTCTTAGAAATGTCACATTATTTGACAACTATTTTGTTTTAATTGCTTTCTTTATTGTGTATGTCAACATTTTTAAATATTAAAATGTAGAATCCCAGAATGTTGATTATTTTATGTTTCAATTAAACCACTGCATTGTATTTGTTACAATCTGTTTAGCCCGTGTAACTTTTATGTCTTAAAACAATTGAAAATATTAACTTTCCATTTCACCTCTTTTCGAAATACAACAAAACAAGATTTTAGACATCAAGTTTACGTCTGAAACAAAATTATTTAAGGAACTTAATTTAAATGAACTTGACATTTAACGATAAACATGTCAGTATGCTATAAACCAAACAGCAGTATATATCAGGCAGATGTTGTATGGACTTTTGAAGCTCGCATATTTCAAGATAGTCTTCAAATATAACTAAGTCCTCAAATAACGTCGTTGTGTCTTGTAATTCATATCATCATAGTTTGCAGATCTTAATAGATATTATGTTTGCTTGTTTAACACAGTATATGATATATTCTTACAGCTTAACTGTCTCAGTATTTCTTTCATTATAAGTATCAGAGTGCCCGGACTGTAGCAGAAAGTGCAAATAAAAGGTTTTTGTTTCCTTTATATAGTGCTCATTTTCACAGACTGCGTTGATTAGGCCTAAAGATTAAAATTATCTCTGCTGTAATAACACATATTTATACCAGAACTGTCAATTATGTTCCGTATGAAAGAGTTTTTATATAGATCTGCATAAGCTTTGCCTTCTCTTTGTTACTTTTATAATACTGTATAAACGTTCTTTCCTTATTCTCTACCTTATCATACCTTGTTTGGTGGTGTCAAACCTGGCCAAATGTACGGATCTCGATCTGGCCGACGGTTTGCTTAAAGACCTCGTGATTCTGGATTTCGCTGGGATAACTGCAGACTGGTGGGAGTGCAACAGTTGCGTTTCTCGTCTTTATAGTCATGAACTTCAGGAATATTTATGTGAAGAGCACAGTGGGTGGAGAGGCGGAGTTTGCTGTTCTAAGAGTTGTGATTGGCTGAAATATGGGTAACTATTAAAGATATTTGTGAAATACGCATAGGCAGGACGTCTCGTGGCCACAAACTGAGTAAATAAAATAACACAAAAAAACGTTAATTTAGCATTGTAAGTAGGTAGACTTTCCCTATCCCACTGAGGGACAGCCTATTGTTTTAGGTCAAACTTTTCAGCACTATTATCTTATATGTTACTGTAAAGAAAGGCATTTTTATCGGTAGCTAATGTCTTAATTCTGTGTCTAAAGAAATATTCATGAATATTATTTTTGTCATTTGCTAACATTTAACCATCGTTCATTACGCTGTTCAGATGCTTCCACCGTAGTAATCGAATTAAGCTTATGGGCCCTACATTAGTGTAGAGTGATGTACTTGAGTTAGTACTTTTTATAATATTGTATATATTTTTTTATTTCTCTTTTTTTTTACATGGTCGTGTAGAACTAGATTGAACCTGGAGTTTAGAAGATGTACAAAATGGTAAAATATCAAAAATACCAAACTTAACTTTTCCTGAATTTATTTTCAGGCACATTGTGCTAATATATTAAGAGTAAAAAAAAACAAAACGTTTTTTTGGTACAATGCAAGTATATTTTCGCAGTGTTAAATTTGTTCATCTTACATAACATTGGGTTGCAAGGTGTTAACAGAAAGCAATTACTGTTTAAACTATGACATGCCATTAGTGTTTCGCCGAGACTTCATTATGCAGTTTTAACGAACAGTCTGCTTGTGTGTGTTACACTAGTAGCTATAGTTCGTCATTAATCGTAGGGCCTTATTATCAACTAAAGTTTCAAAAAAATTCATTAAAAGTGTAAAAATAGTAACTCTCTCTCTTTCAGCTTTCAGTTTTTTGTACGAAGATTTTAATAATGTAGTCAACAGAAGAACATGACAATATAGTTTTAGTGTGGTTTAACAATAATAATAATAATAATATAAAAAAAAATGGGCGAGGAAAGAATTGTTATTTCATTACTTTGGAAAGCATCTATCGAAACAAGTATTTCCCTGTAAAAATGTCTATTTTACATAGCTCAGCTGCACAGCCATAAAAATATTTAACCCTTAAATCATAAATGCTTTAAAAAGTATTTTGGAATATTTGCATTGTAAAATTAGAAGAACAGTTCAAAAATGTTTTTCCCAAGCCAAATTGAAATAAAACGTTTAAAAACCATGAAATCCATTTAGCAAGAGTTGTTTAACTTAGTTATTAAACAGATTGAAAAAAAGTTTAGTATTATTCATTAAACTAGTTACTTCTTTTGAAATGTTGATTTAATGAACAAAAACCACAGATTTAACTCACCTCTGTTAATTAATAAAACTTACAAACTTCAATAAAAATCTGAGCAAACGTAGGACATTTAAGCTAGTTTAATTTTTAGTTTATATTTATCTTTAAAGAAAGCGCAGTTAACAAGATGTCAAGTCTGATTTCACTTAGGTTTTATTGATTCATTTACTAACTGTACGTCAACGTTTAGGGATAGTTCAATGATGTTATATTTAAGCTTTGACTTACTATTAATTATACCAGAGAAGGACTTTTGAAAACGACGAGTTAAGTAATTTTTATAGACCCATATGTTTGTTTGTTTTTAATTATGCACAAAGCTACACAAGGGCTATCTGTGCTCTGCCCACCACGGGTATCGAAACCCGGTTTCTAGCGTTGTAAGTCCGCAGACATACCGCTGTGACACTGGGGGCTAGACCCATATGTCAGTTCTCTCAAAACGTCAAGGTTTCACTTTGTTTGTAAAGCTCGCTGTTCATGCCCTGACATATACAATTTGAGACAAACTACAAGTTTCAAACAAACAAAAACAGTTAAATATGATATTCGTTTGAAATAAGTATCACGATAATATTTTTCAAATCTACCTACATGAAAAACGTAAGATGAGTGCATAATATTTTTTTTAAACACTAACTTTGATATATAGTAAAAACTTCAACCACACAAAAAGCAGCAGTTAATTTTTATAGATGGCTAATTATTACATAATTCATCATTAGTGTAGATTGATGTACTTAAGTTAGTACTTTTTATAATATCATATATTTTTGTTGTTTATTTCTCTTTTTTTTTACATGGTCGTGTAGAACTAGGTTGATCCTGGAGTTCAGAAGACGTACAAAGTAGTAAAATACCAATCATAAAACGAAGTGAAGGAAGATGTCACAGAAAGGGGTTTTGACAGGAGACTTACAAAGTAGTAAAATACCAATCATAAAACGAAGTGAAGGAAGATGTCACAGAAAGGGGTTTTGACAGGAGACTTACAAAGTAGTAAAATACCAATCATAAAACGAAGTGAAGGAAGATGTCACAGAAAGGAGTTTGGACTGGAGACTTACAAAGAAAAATATCTTTATTTAAGTATCACCAAGTTTACTACAAAAACAACATTACTTAACATAATAGGAACAAAAATATAGCTATAATAAATTAGCAAAAGCTTAACAGTACACTATTACTGTTGATGAAAGTTGTGAAAGGTTTATAATGAACAGCAAAGAAAGACACGAAACTGAAGTGAAAACTACGAGTTGCACCACGATAGTTGGCCAATGGCTTGGATTCGAGCATGTTGAGGAACTCACAGACACTCTGCCGCTCACTTACAAAGAGAACCAACGTACTTCAACAACAGAGTTTGCGCAAAGAAAGAAAAAAAAGAGCAGCTGACAATACTGCATGACAAGTAATCCAAATACATGAGAAGTGACTTCCAAGAAAATAATGTTTACTCTCGTGCAACTGGAATGTTAACCCACAAGGCTACAGAATACCAGCTTACTTCGTTCCTCTCCTAACAACCGTATACCAGATGTTAAATTGTAGGTTAATTTAGCAATGGATTTAGACTTTATATACATACACACATCGAGTTGTGTGTCTTTTAAGTAATAGGGAGCGACGTTAATAATACCACACTATCTAAAGTTTCCAAAATATGCATGTCTATGTCATTCGATATGTGTACCTTAAGTATACATACATGTGCGTATATACTTATTAAAAGTTTGTATTTGCACTAAAGCAAAGACAATAGAAAATAAATATGAAATTGATGTAATAATTTGTAAATATGAAAACATCCAGCTTATAGTTGATGATCGAACGGGTAGAACAGATCGAACTTGCTTCAATAGTGAGAGATCAGACAGACCACAAAAAGCATAAAATAGAAAGTTTCTTATTTAACATTACTTGGATTATTAAGTCTTTTAGTTACATTTTCTAGTGACCATAGCAGAATTCCAAAAAAAAAAAAGTATTGTACATATTTCCGTGCCACATATAGTTCAGTTCGTAGCACTTTTACTGATAATACTCGTCTACTGATACGATCAGCGGCATGACACGATTCAGTGATCCACACATTATCACAGTCATGGAAATCATCGTGTACTGATACGATCAGCGGCAGAAGGTCAGGACTCGGTGATCCACACATTATCACAGGCTTGGAAATAATCGTGTACTGATACGATCAGCGGCAGAAGGTCAGGACTCGGTATTCCACACATTATCACAGGCTTGGAAATCATCGTGTACTGATACGATCAGCGGCATGACACGATTCAGTGATCCACACATTATCACTGGATTGGAAGTCATCGTGTACTGATACTGCAGAAGAAAAAAAAAGAAAATATTAACAACTGAAAATTTCAGTCTGAGTGACACCTTTTGCACACGTGGGCTAAAAGACCAGGTGAGAGGCCACCGCGGTTCACGCATACCTTTCTCTAATTCTGATCAACTGGCCAAATAGAGGACAGTCAGCTAGCAGCACCCTCCACCACGAGGGCTTTTCCTAGCTTTTCGTGAAAGTGCAGAGCATGTTCACCGTCAACATGTCTTCTCGAAACTCAGAAACTGCGATATGGACGCTAACCGATACCTTATATGCACCGAAAAAGCAAAGAAGACGTAAATTGTATATAGTCGAATACTGCAAAAAAATATGAAAAAAAAATACGGTTTATATTTTGTTCAGTACGGCCTAGAAGAAAAGTAATGTGTATAAAACTAAAAGTACGAAAGAGGAGTAATTATTTAGATGGTGTGAATACCGTGATCACTGATAAAATGAACTACAGTCTAAAGAGAACTAACAACATGGAGGTGAAACTGGCTAAAGAACTAGAATATTCTCTATGTTTATATATGTTTGACTTAACATTACTCTTTACAGTTTTCACATTGGTTCTAAGCTAGTAAAGAAGGTACTGCATGTGATACTTCAGATGAATATGATAATTAATGGGCAAAAGAAAAACGTGATGTATCTCTTCAATGATGCAAGAGTGTTGTTTGTAGGCTAAAAGAAAAGTACGCCAGAAGTAAATGTCAGTGTGATTCGGTAGCTGAGGGAATAAATAAAAAAGGTAGCTTGTGCTTCCATGCGAGGAATTGTTATGAATTCAACATAGGTTTATATCAATATTTAATGGTGCTACCGGTGATTTCATTCCACAAACAACTCAAAGACAGCAAAAAAGAAAAGTTAAGACAATATAAACCTTTTTTATTTGTGTGTGTGTGTGTGAGATTAAGTTACACTATGAACCAAAACCATGATCATATTTATTGAGTTTTCTCAAATATATTCATTAATTCATTAAAGTATTTGAAATTTTTAATAACTAAAGAATCTTATCTTCATCTAACCTTTCTAAACCTCAAACTTAAGAATTGTGATAATTTGTCAACGTACTCCTTTTGAAATGATTCACTAGTTATGCCATAAATATAACGTACGTTTATAGGAACTTATTATGCGTTGATAATGGTTGGAGACGGCTTGAATGGGTAATGAAGAAAAACTTTAATATAAGTTTAACA
>NW_013667893.1:99912-103317 GCF_000517525.1 Limulus polyphemus | reverse complement strand
CTTACAAACAATATACAGTCTTATTTCTAGTCTGGAACTTCCTTGATATTTATCGAGGGTTTACGATGAGCGAGTTAATTACGAGTTGATGGAGGTACGATTCGCCGGGAAGCTAGCTAGCTTTGTCCTTGGCCACACACGCTGAGTTTTTCCACCGTTGAATTCATATAATGTTTTCGTCGAAATACCAATTTCAGACAATAGATCCCGATTGAATTTTGCAAATATTATCGCAGAAATGATCCCAGGGATTTGCTCAGGTTCGAAATACATTTGGAAAACCAAAATTACTTTTTGGACTACTTGCAGGCACCATCATTATAAAAGTTATCCTCATTTTACTGGAAGTTCATGATGTTACTGTTACTTTAAGCTTCGTATTCGAATGCTCAAAGTCTATGGGCTTATGATCCTAAAATGGAGAATTGTATTGACAGAAACCCTCGACATGTAATTTCTACTTTTAGGTTCATCCAGCTATCAATTATACTTATTTGATTTCTGTAGTACATATTGGAGTATAAAAGACATTTTAAAATTAGTAATAAACGACCTTATATATAACAACAAACTTGTTATTTTTCGTTTTTATCTGGGCACTCAACGTTTCGCTTTACAGCTTCTCTAGGCGTGTTTTACAAAAATACAAGCCGCAACTGACAGTATAAAGCTTCATTGATTTAAATAGGTATTGATTATATGTGTTTAGATATATAGTTCATAAATTTGATAAAACTTGGCCTTTTACGTCTTATCAAAAAGATCTCTCCTTGAGAGCTATGTATCGCTTTCTACTAAAGGTACAACTTTTATGGGGTTTCAAATAGTTGATAATTTTGATGTTTACAGTGACTGCGTTAACTTCAGTAGTAATAATATTATCTCTCTCTTTCTCCTTATACCAGTTCCTACTTCATCTGTGAAACCTTTAGTGTGGATCATTCACTTTGGGCTTCTGGAGCATTGACGCTAATGATCAGGTCGTGAGAAGAGTGATTTTTTTTATTTAATTAAATTAATTTAATTAAATTTTATTTAATTTAAGTTAAATAACTTAGGCTATGGATTGAGGTTTTTCTTTCATCTTCCTGAAATGCAAATGCATTGTATTCTGTAACCTTTGATTCTGTACAAAATTACTTTGTGATTAGCCGAAGTATCTGATCTTAGGGGATTACTCTAGATAACTGACTTAACTGGTGCTCTCATATCCCAAGTTTTATAATCAGCTGTTGCCAACAGTTAAACATAATGGATGTCATCTTTGGATCATCATGGGAGGTGATAAATCTATACTGTTTGTCTTCTATTGCTCTTTCATCTGATCCAATTTAGATTACTGCTGCTTATCATACTGCTTCATCATCACTAACTTCACTTTATAACTTGTGAGTATGTCACTGCTATAAAGCTAAGGAACCATCATTCATTGTTCATTGTGATTGTTTTCTAGGCATATTTGGGCATACTTTTATGTGAAAATTTTGTCTTCCCCCTGGGATTGAAGTCACCTTCATTTTTATCATCGAGACCAAGAATTTCCAGAACTTAACTTATCTGGTTTTTATTATTAAGACCAGGATTTAACTCACTTTGGTTTTTGTCATTAAAACCAAGTGTTCCCAGGACTAAGGTCACCTTGCATTTTATTGTTAATATCAGGGCTTCAGAAGGCTCAACGTGCCTTGTTTTTCATTATTGAGACCAATAATTCTCCTGCACTTCTCATATTCAATTCCATACATTGTGTGGGTGTATACCCCTGTTACCGTGTTCAAGATCGTAGCTACTGAACCCCCACTAACTCTTCATAGTAATATTCTTGTACGCATCTTAGGCGACAGGTTCTGGCTTCTTCATTTCGTTTTATCAAGGGCTAAACTCACTGGGTTTTCATTATCAAGACAACATCCCAAGACTAAAATCACTTGGTTTTTATCATTCAGACCAGGACTAAATTTTCCTTGGTTTTCATTATCAATACAACATCCCAAGACTAAACTCACTTGGTTTTCATTATCAAGACAACATCCCAAGACTAAACTCACTTGGTTTTATCATTCAGATCAGGACTTCCCAGGACTAAACTTCTTTGGTTTTCATTATCAAAACTAGGAAGACCAGAACTTCCGAAAGCTTAACTCAACTTGATTTTTGTCATTGAGACCAATAATTCTCTCTCACGACTTCAACTCATCTTAATTTCTTAATTAGTGTGGAGTATACCCCTGTTAATTTTTTTAAAGATTGTAGCTACTGAATCTCCATTAACTTTTCATTTTGGTTTTCTCCTAGTCATGTTTGGGTATACTGATATGCAACAGGTTATGGTTTCTCCATCAAGGACTAAACTCACAAAGACCAGGACCTCCCTGGACTAAACTAACTTTGGATTTTATCATTGAGACCAAGATTTCTTTCTTACTGTACTCAATATGTGTGCCAGTATTTAAACCTCTGAGTTCTGTGGTTCCATACAGAATGTGAAGCCTGCTGTAAGTCTTCAATTTTCAATTCCTTTTTATCATGTTTATTCAACTTTGGCGCTAATACTTGAGAGGTTTTTGCATATTTAGATGATCCTATCTCTGGATGAAAACTTACGTCCTTTACACTCATTATCTTCATTTTTAAAACTTTTTATTTTCCAGTCAATGTAGGAAAATTCTGTGAAATTCTTATTGCTGACATGTATTGTTTCAGAATATTAATGTCACTTGACATGTTCTTTTGTTCTGATTCAAAGCTTTAATGTCACGCCATTCTCACACTCACTCTACAATAGTTTGAGGATGACACTTTCTGTTTCTCCATCTACGTTACTTCAGGAATAAAACTGGGTTTTCCGCATATTTCAAGATACATTGGAATTTTGGGTAATAAATATTCTGATCGTTTTGCCAAGAATGCAAGAAAACTTATTCTTATCGCTCGATAAATTGAACGCAAAAAGGTTTCAAACTGTTCACCATATTTTCTACATTACTCAAGTGACAATGCCTTAGTGGCAGAAAAATTGGCAAGTCTAGTTTAACTATTTGATTTAACTACAAGCGTTGGTGAGCTTCCTAAGACTAACATTGATTGTTGCAATTAATTTTGTCAAATTATTATTATGAAAGTGCAAACTGCATTTCTTCGTATCGAAAAATTTAAACTTATCACAAATGTAACAAGCGTAGGGTGATAGTACAAGCCTAGTTTTGATATTTTAGTCGACCTTTTGTTTATTTTAAATGGCAAAGGGGCTATTATATGCTATCATTTCACTTGTTATGGTTAGAACCTTTCAAAACTCTTCGAAAAACTGCATAGGGTGAATTAGGTAAAGAATGCACGCTTAAAAAAATAATTATGTCAGTAATAATGTAAGCTCAAAGAACGGACACTCTTCCCAGCATCAAT